>NW_026898064.1:347500-443568 GCF_033153095.1 Gastrolobium bilobum | reverse complement strand
AACTTATAGGGGGGTTTTTGAAGTTATCCTTTTTTTTAATAAATACGTTGTTATTCCCTCGCAAATAAAGTCGTGGCAAAAGTTTGGCGCAAGTTGCGAGGGACATTATGAATTTTCAGTCGCAATTTTTTCTCCCAGGTTTTGCGAGGGAACTTTTGTCGTAAATATTTTTCATCCCTAGTTTCTGTCACAAACTTTTGATGTTTGCGAGGGTTTCTATTTCCGTCACAGTTTGCAAGGGATATTTTCCCTTGCAAATTTTTTGTCTGTATTTGTGTATTTTCTAGTAGGGGTTTTCCATGACATTCAGATTTGGTCGTTTCGTATTCCCAGGATTGTTGCAATTAACATCTACATTTATTTCACTGGGTTCCCCCTCTTCAGGAGGCGCAATAAGTGATTTATTTTCATTTCCGCCAATTTATGTCTTTAGTCTCATTCACGCATCCTGCATTAACTACTTTCAAATCTCATTAAATTCTCCTCTAGAGATGGCTTATTTTCTGTAGGAATATAAGACTCAGTCACTTATTTGTGATTATAAATATTTGGTATTTATATTGTTTAAGTTTGTAAGTTAATGATATTTTGAACTTCAAGTTCAATTATACTTGTACGTGGACAAAAATAATTCATTGGGTTTTTTCATTCAGAATAATTTCACGGGATTCATTAAGCTTCTGGCTTTCTCCCCCTAATGCCTGGAAATGCCCTTCAATAAATATTGTAATTAGTAAATCATGTATCAGAGCACATGCAATTACACAATTATTATTGATGGTGAAGATAAAAAAAGAATTGCAAAATAGCATATGATACATGAATACAAAGTCAAAATGAATTGAATAATCACGACATAACTTCCACTTCTTAACATTAAATATTTACATAACTGCAATTGAAATATGTGTCGACATCCCGATTCATGGTTTAGCATGTTTATCAAAAACAATGATACATAAGAGAGAAAACATATAATTTTTTTTCATTGCTCAAAAAAAAATGAGACACTTCCTCTCTTGTTAACCATCATTTTCGTCAAAAACACTAAACAATAAATCAAGACACATATTTGTAATATATGTCTTGCCCAATCCCAAGGATTATGGCAAGGACAATAAATTTAATGTTCTTGCCAAAATCCTTGGGATTGGGCAAGACACATATTATAAATATGTCTTGATTTATTGTTTAGTTGGACTTTCACCATGCATAGCTTGTTTCTTCAGTTTCTCAAAGGATTGTTGTAGAATGGTCGTATCGTTAGTCAAAATGGGCTTGTAATATTCAGAATTTGCAAACATGCACTGGCCCTATCTTACAATCACATCAGTGCACTTGTCAACAACTTCATCATCAGCCTTAACAAAGCAATCCACCATATTAGTGTAGGCTTCTCTGCATCCACCTGTTTTCACATATACGTCAACCCAATGTGCAAAATGACTCACCTCTGAAGGAACATCTTGTGCTTTGGCCTTAGGGGAGGACATGATTTTTGGCAAAGAATGATGGTTTTTTTCGGGTTGAAGAGGAAGAGGAGGATGTGTTGCTAGGTCTCATGCCCGCTGCTTCTTAAATATTCAAACTCTTCTAATGATGCATGCATTATCCCTTGGTGGAGAGAAAAGGAGATAATTTCTGAAGAGAGTAGATCACATGGTCTATGTCCTTTGACACCGGAGGAGGCAGCCTTAGTTCTGCGAGCCTTAAGTTTTGGTAGGGAAACACAGATTTATATTGCAGCTGGTGAGATTTATAGGGGTGAACGTAGACTTGTACAACTCAGAGCTGCGTTTCCACTAATTGTGAGTTCATCCCCATTATAATTTACCCCTTCATTTTTCTGTCTTGAAATGATTGTGACTGCTACTAATGATTATCCAAATTTGTCCATGCATATTTTGTATCACATAGTTACATGGCAGATTGTATAAAAAATTGTTCTACTTGGCAGCATCTGACTTTGAGTTTTCTCGTTTCCAATTTTAGGTGAAGAAGGAAACCTTGTTGGTCCATGATGATCTGCAGCATTTCCAGAATTACTCGTCGCAGATGGGAGCTTTGGATTTTATGGTTTCAGTAGCCAGTAACACCTTTATTCCTACCTATGATGGGAACATGGCAAAGCTCGTGGAAGGTCATCGTAGGTATGCATTCACCCTTAGAGTTTAGAGGTTGCAATATGATTTTGGCATGGAAAGTTTATAACTAATTAAGGTTGATGTGCAGGTATTTTGGTTTTAAGAAAACCATCTTACTGGATAGAAAAAATGTAGTAGAATTGGTTGACATGCATCAGAATGGAAGCCTTCATTGGAAAGAGTTTGGAGATGCAGTGCGAGAGGTTCATGAAAAGAGAAATTGCAAGCCTTCATTGGAAGCCTTCTGCAATAATCCATTTAGAAACTGAAGAAACAAGTTGTGCATGGTGAAGGTCCCACTAAACAATAAATCAAGACACATATTTGTAATAGGTGTCTTGCCCAATCCCATGGATTCTAGCAAGAACTGAAACTAAATTTGTAAACACACATTTGGGTAATATTACAAATTTATTTCCAGTTCTTGCCAGAATCCTTGGGATTGGGCAAGACACCTATTACAAATATGTGTCTCGATTTATTTTTTAGTGGGACCTTCACCATGCACAATTTGTTTCTTCAGTTTCTCAATGGATTATTGCAGAAGGGTCGTATCGTTAGTCAAAATGGGCTTGTAATATTCTGGATTTGCAAACATACACTAGCCTCATGTTACAATCACATCACTGCACTTATGATTGGGCAAGACACCTATTACAAATATGTGTCTTGATTTATTCTTTAATGGGACCTTCACCATGCACAACTTGTTTCTTCAGTTTCTCAATGGATTATTGCAGAAGGGTAGTATCGTTAGTCAAAATGGGCTTGTAATATTCAGGATTTGCAAACATACATTGGCCCCATGTTACAATCACATCACTGCACTTGTGATTGGGCAAGACACATATTACAAATATGTGTCTTGATTTATTGTTTAGTGTGTTTGATGAAAACGATGATTAACAAGTGAGGAAGTGTCTCACTTTTTTTAAGCAATGAAAAAAACAAATTTTTTCTCTCTTATGTATCATCGTTTTCGACAAACACGCTAAACCATGAATCAAGACGTGGGCACATTTCAATTTCAGTTCATTCTGATGTTTTTCCTTTACAATAAATGTAATGATGAATAAATTAAATAAATATTTATCATCTGGGTTCACTACTTTTGTTACTTTTTTTTGTATTTTATTTTAGTTTTAGATGAGATCCAATACATCATATTGTTTGTGTTGTACGATACATGATACAATTCATACGATACGATGTGATTCAAAGCGCAGCAATACGTACCAGGGGGTGTCTCTGAAAAGGGGTTTATATCATACGATACGGTACAAAAATTAAATCAAAATTGATAATTTTTAATATAAAAATAAAAATTGACTTTATGATTCAAATTTAAAAAAATATAAAACATTATTATCAATAAAGAAAAGAAAAGAAAGATTTTATTTTTAATTTTTAAACTCAAAAATCACTCTTAAAAATTTGTATTAATAAAGGAAATAATTAAATAAATATTTTAAAATTATTTTTATTATGTTTCTATATCTTACGATTCACAATACACGATACAAAAAATATCCAAACATTACGATTCAACAACCTTGCACTACACTATTAGAATAAAAGAAAAGACAAATAAGCATGTTATAAAATATTAATTTATAAATAACTTAGAATGTTGAATATAAACTTTGTAACTATTGCTATATATTAATGATGCAATTATTTTCATTTATGATTTTATAACCACCACGCTGATAAAACATTAACTCCTCAATATTATAATCTTATGTATGGACCTGAAAATGATTGGATAATAAGAACAAGAATTTCACCTTATTTCCTTTTCTTCTCTTTTCTCACATTTTATCTTCTAATACGATTTTCTTTCATATTTCTCTTTACTTTTTAACAACAACAACTTATATGGTTTTGTTATGGGATAAGAGATTAATTTATATCGGTACAAGATAAAAGAATAACCATCAAAATAATAAATAATTACATAGTAATGATTGGACTGATACAAGTTATATTTTATATAATATTTTTAGATAATGCAAGAATATGTCCTATGCAAAGATCCCTCCTCTTATTAAAAATAAAAAGTTTTTAAAGTTGTCCAGTGCAATAATATTTTATTATTACTTTAAATCCAAATTTTAATATATATTGTAAAATCTTGTGTGTCTCATTCATTATTTTGTAGCTATTTTTATATAATATTATAAACATTAGACAATCCATAATACAACTCATGGCTCAAAATCACCGCTCTGATTTTATTAGAAGAGAAACTTCTAATGATCTCGATGAATTTCAGTCATGTTTTATACATGTATAATTATTGGCCATGAGCCACAACTTTAAGATAATTATTTCTAAATAAACAACTTTACTGATATAAAAAAAATAAAGGTATATCAAGCTAATAATTTCTTAAAACTAATTTTTTTAAAAAATAAATATGCACATAAGTCATGCTTAAACCAAAAGGAAATATTATATTAAATTATATTATATTATTTTAATATTAGATAAGACCTTATGTACTTTGAATCTTAAGGGGAATGAGAAATAAGAAAGAATGCTCGAACTTACAAGTTAAAAACTACTTGGTACTGCGTTGGGTACAAGAAAAAAAATTTAGGGAGATTTGGTATGGGAAATATTTTTTTTGTCCGAGAAAAAAAAGATTTCTGATAATATGGTGAGAAATAATTTAGCCCTGAAAAGTAACAAAAAGTTGTTTGATAGGTCAACATTTTACCAAAAAAATGTGCTTAATTTCACTCATGATGCTTTTGGTTGATCGTAAAATATTGAAGAGAAAATTAACATAAATTACCAATTTACCCATGAATTTTGGATATTGTAGCCGACTGGAAGTATAGCATCGCGTTTGCGCTCTAAACCCAGCATCTGCAAACGTCAACGGTAGTCATTTTTCATCCAAAAGTCAGGAGCAACGCTGCAAGCTGCCATTGTCCCTGCATTTTCATACATGAATTCATTACAATCAGAATCGGAGTACACAGGGAAAAATAAATACCATGGGCTGGGGGCATAGTTTTTCTCCACTGCTTAGTGCAAATGAGGATTAATGGGAGAATTTTTTTGCTGGCAATAAATCACGATAGCTTATACCAAACACTAACAAAAAACATTTCCCACCCCACTTCTTCATCATTCTAAACAAAATCTCCATAACAGATCCCGGGATATTGATAATCTTATTTACCTATATTTAGTATAAAGATTTTGAATATTTTCCTCAAAAAATCAGATTCCGAATAAAAATTGTTATAAAGAAAAATGTTATTCAAGAATACCATATTCTTGGAAAAAAGTAATAAAATTAACTCTCTAATGACGACGACGAATCTCCACGCAAACCCTCTCCTCCACTCAACACCACTTCGTAATTGCCGCAGAGCTCCTAATCACCGTACTACAATGTGACGCCGTCGTCGGCCTCCGATGAAAATGACGAAGTTGCTATCGTCGGGAAGTTGAGTGAGGTAGTGGATACGAGCACAAGCATGGACAATAGAGACGACGAGGCATAAGTTGTGGAAGAGGAAGATACGGTTGTTGTGGAAGCGACAGAGAAGACGAAACTGTCTAAAGTTGTAGGGCTTGCTGCTAAGAACTTGGTTACTGATTTGGCTAGTGAGAGCCACAAAAATCAGCGTTGATAAACTCGACCCGATCGGGGTTCTGGGTTACTGGAGCACTGAGTGAGTCATTGGTCGGACAGTTGACTCGGATATATATAGATATATAAAAAATATATATAAATATGAACATATAAATTCAATTATATTTTTCATATCTAAAATGAATTCAACAAGGTTCACTAATTAAGTTCAAAAACATGAAGCATAAACAAATAAAAATACACGCTATTACTATGTCAATTTAAATTGCAACTCAGAATCCCCATAAACATACCTCTCAATGACATTGAACTCATATTTTTCAAATTCAACTACTTTAAAATAACATATATCACATTCTGTTAATTTATTATTCCGCAAATTGCTTCAGTGTTGAAAACTGAAATTTGAGGTCGTTGTAGGATTGTAGAAAAGTATAATAGCAAATAAAATTATAAAAAAAATTTAAAATGAGTTCTATATTTTTTTCCTGGTAAAATGAAACAATTTTGGTTTTTTGATTTTTTTTGCATGACCCGACCGAGTCAACGGGTCACCGGGTTTGTCCGGATTTCATCATGGCAATGCATGATCGGTTCAATGCTTGACCCAAACCGGTCCGATGATCGGGTCACTGGGTTCCGGGTCGACCCGACCCGTGAGTTGGGCCGGGTTTTGCAACAGTGCACAAAATGGAAGTTGTGGAAGAAACGAGCGACGAGATTTCTGTTGAGGAAAGCTTGGAAATGTGGAGTGAAACGATGTGGTGGCGTGTTCGTTCCTCGGAGGTGAACACTTTTCTGAATTTTGTTTTTGGTTGACCCTCTAATTTTGTTTTCATCTGTCAGAAGGAGAAAATTTGTTAATTGCAAAAGGAGAAATTTTGTTTTCGGCTGAATGTTGAAGGATAATTTTGTAAAATTACCTCACATTTACAACAATATTTGATAATCAACCAAATATAGAATTAGTAAATATGAGTCAATATTTCTAGTAATATTTTGGCCTACCAAATAGCTCCTTGATAACATTTTCAAAAAATTTATCTTTCCACTCTGGAAATCATAGTTCTCGGCACAAATTTTTTTTTCTGCCCTTTCAAATTCTCAGGTAAAAGTAGATTCATTTATTTTTTTTACTTATGCGGTGCAATTATATTGTATTGATGTAATTAAAATTAAAAGTTTACAATATTTTATATTATAAAATCTCGTGTACCTCACATATTATTTTTCTGTGACTTTTTAAAATAAAATTATAGACATTAGAAATGATTTAGATATGGATTTATTTTTTAATATTAATTTTATAAAATAATTAGCTTGACACTTGACTTAGTGCAGATTTAGTTTTTGTGTTATATTAGCAAATTCATAAATATAAACAACTTGATTTAAAATCATGACCGAATACATACAATTATTCTCATGGAGACTCAAAGATCAGTTTCATGAAATCCTTATATTTCCTAAGGAGCTTCTGCCAAACGCTCTTTAATAAAATTTTAACATTAATTAATCATAATCAAGAAATTATTAATTTTGACGGACTTACAAATTAACTAATAAACCACAGGGAGCACCTGCTAGAATAATAGTATTATGAGCCGCAGCAATGAATCTATTTGAAATGACTCTTTTGTACTTGAGATGTCAATATAGGTTATGACACGCGGGTCGACCCGCGACATGACACGAAAATTCGTGTTCGGGTTGAACAGCAAAAAAATCGTGTCGTGTTCGTGTTGATGTATTCGTGTTCCGGTTGACCCGTATTATTTTTTTAATTATTTTATTTTTATTTTATTATTATTTTTTTTAAATTTTTTTTAATTTCGATCCATTTTAAAAAAAAAATTCAATTACCATTTCAACCTCTATTTTGCGTGTTATTCGTGTCGTGTCGTGTCAGTGTTGAAGATTTTGACACGAATAAAAATTTGTATCGTGTTCATGTTAATGTATTTGTGTCGTGTCAAATTTGTATCGTGTCAATCTATTTTGACACTCCTATCGAAAAACCCATGTATAATGAACAACTCATTACGATATAACTCATGGTTCAAAGTTACAACTCCTTTAATAAAAAAACTCATGGTTTAAAGTTCCAACTCCTTTAATAAAAAAACTCATGGCTTACAAGTTAACATCATGATTTGTACACAATAGTGGCAATGAATGACCAAGATCCTTTAAAATGATATGATGATATTAAATAAGACATGAGAAAATTTAATTTCATCTATCTTATATCACAATATATAGTGATAACTTCTAGGCGGGGCTTCACTACAACTTGGGTATTTAAGCTAAATGTAATTTTAAATATTTTTTAACAACTAACTTTATCATAGATATTTCAAAATATATTAAATATAAGATATTTCGAAGTACATTAAATATAATAATTTGACTACGAACCCGGGGGAAAAAGTGAGTACTGAAGTAATCACTTCAGAAGGACATGAGAAATAGTTGCCGATCACCGAAGGACTAATTCTATATAGTCACCATCACCTTAGTCTTTTAAGATTAGGATATGATAAGTGGTTACTCTCCCGTTTCTCTATCTCTGTCTCTCTTTTAATATGTATATCCACGATGAATTGTCCAAAATTTATTAAATGAACTTTTAAAGGACAAACAAAAAATTTAATTAATAAAGGGTAAAATTGAAGAGGCATCTTTTGCAAGCCTGAATTAATGACGAGAAACAAAATATCAACATTTTATGTCAGATATCACAAAAATTGATCACAAGAATCTTCATTTCTGCCAAGTCAAGTAACTAATGCGTCAAAATACTCCAAATCCAACATATCAATATGCTCCTCCTACCGGAAGGTCAAGTAACTAGCATCTACCACCAATCCCTAACTACAATATAATCTGCTTATTTCTTATCTCGAATCAATAGGAGGCATAACATAGTTAACTATTTCAAATCAAAGGTAGTTTAGCTATGATAGCGAAAACAAAAATGATCTTCTCAATCTACATCTTCCCCAGCAACTGTCAGATAAGAAATATCTATCTCTCAGTGAATGACAAAAACAAGAATCATGTCCTCCCCTAAGGCCAAAGCACAAGATATTCCTTCAGAGGTGAGTCATTTTGCACATTGGGTTGACGTTTATGTGAAAACAGGTGGATGCGGAGAAGCCTACACTAATATGGTGGATTGCTTTGTTAAGGCTGATGATCATGTTGTTAACAAGTGCACTGATGTGATTGTAACATGGGGCCAGTGCATGTTTGCAAATCCTGAATATTACAAGCCCATTTTGACTAACGATACGACCCTTCTACAACAATTCTTTGAGAAACTGACGAAACAAGCTATGCATGGTGAAGGTCCAACTAAACAATAAAACAAGCTGTGTCTTGTTTCTTCAGTTTCTCAATGGATTGTTGCAGAAGGGTCGTATCGTTAGTCAAAATACGCTTGTAATATTCAGGATTTGCAAACATACACTGGCCCCATGTTACAATCACGTCATTGCACTTGTTAACAACATCATCGTCAGCCTTGACAAAGCAACCCATCATATTAGTATAGGCTTCTCCGCATCCACCTGCTTTCACGTACACATCAACCCAATGTGCAAAATGAATCAGTACCTCTGAAGAACATCTTGTGCTTTGGCCTTAGGGGAGGACATGATTTTTGGCAAAGAACGATGGTTTTTTTGGGTTGAAGAGAAGAGGAGGATGTGTTGCTAGGTCTCATGTCCACCGCTTCTTAAATACTCAAACTCTTCTAATGATGCGTGCATGATGCCTTTTGCATGAACTTAGGAAAAAGGCCCAAAAGAGAAAAGGATTTAAAAGAAAATTATTGAGATTACTTAAATGGATAAATAAATTTAATACTATATTAGTGAGATTAATATTTCACCTCCAAAACAGTCAACAAATAAAGTATTCTCCTGCAACCCAAAATGACGTTGTTTTATGGTTTGGAAAAAAAATAAAGTATTTTAATATAATCCATTATATGAGATGAGAGTAAAATTTATAAAATACCCTGTATTTTGTTTTCAAACCCCAAAACGACATCATTTTGAGTTTGCTTGAGATAACTTTATCTCTTATCACAGGAGAAAGATTTTTTCCTATATCAATATGTATTAATTTTCATTCAATTATATAGTTATACATGAAAAGAAAAAATTAAAAACATTTTAATATTTTAAAAATAAAAAATGGGAAAAAAGAGAGAGAAGGGAAATAATTTTTAGTCATGCAAGTAGGGTAATTATTTTAAGGTTAAATTGTAAATATAGACAAATCATAATGACAAAATGGCTTGACCAAAACAATAAAAGGCGGCAATCCCTTTTATTGGGTAGTATAGATTAAGTGTTATTTGTATATTATTTTTATTTTAAGTAGAAATTGTAAAGTTATGCTTTTCCAGAGGGGAAAGGAGATTAAAATCATTTAATGCTTTTAATTCGATATAACAAATTCAGTATAATATTTTGTAGTTGAGTGTATTAGTATAATATCTTGTGATCAAATCAATCATATGAAACCTATACCAAAATAAAGTTGAGGTAAATGGTATATGATTTATTAACTCATTTATTGTGGCACTTTTATTTAGTATAATATTTTGTATAGTTGAGTGTATTTAATATCATGTGATCAAATCTATGATATGAAACCTATACCGAAATAAAGTTGAGGTAAATGGTATATGATTTATTAGCTCATTAATTTATTGTGGCACATTTATTTAGTGCTCTATGAGTGCTATCCACAAATGCTTTTGGCAAAAAAAATTTATTTTAATAACAAATTCATTATAATGTTAAATCTGATGAATATATTATTTGAATTAGTTTTTTTTTTTTTACAGCATTTACACCGAATGTTAAATATCTTATGGAAAAAATATTTTCAGACTTCTTTTTTAAATATTTAAAGATATCTTTATAGTTTACAATAAAAAAGATGTCTTTATAATTTTTTTAACATTGGGATTAACCTCTCCTTAGACGTTAGCTAGGCCTTGATCACAAGATGTTTTTTAGGAATTTCAAATCCCATACTTCAGAGGTAAATACTTACCTATACGAAGATCAACTGATCAACCTAAACCATATTTGTACCTCTGGTGGTTATGTAATGAAAATATTTTTAAGCTAATATGCTTATTGTTAAATTATATTTATAATATTATATTAATTTTTTTTGCTAATTGCATTCCCACAAATTATTTATTAATACAATTAACTTATTATTAATGCATTCATATCTATTTTGATTGCATTTGCACTTATTCGATTCGAATCTATGACCTTATTGTTAATACATTGAAACTTATTAAAGCATTCACACCAATAAATTCATTCACACCCAAAAAGTGCATGTGAGTAATTATTTTTTAAGTTTTTCAAAGCAATTGATGTTACCCTTTTGTAGAGAAAAATACTAATGTAATATCTTTTTCTATTTAAATTTTTATGGAATATTGGAAACATTCTTATTAGGGTACCATTCTAATAGCGATTTTTTTACGATTTATATCTTGAAGTAACATGAGTTATGAATCTTGTGTTAAACTTTTCTAAATTTTTATCTGATTTTATAACGCGTAGATATTGTCTATTTCTCTGCGGCTTGTTGGATAAATTTTGGCATCTAAAACTACACATATATAGCACTCACAATTATTCCCGTTTAATTTTAAAATTTATTTTTATGATAAAATATGTGATCTGTAATGATAATATTGATTATATATTTTTAAATAATAATTACAATTAATTTGTAATTTCATTTTTTTAATAATTATCAACAGAAATTAATAACATAACTAATAATTTACAAAAGTACTTTACTAAATTGGTACAAAACTTATCCACGAACTAAATTCTTTTTTTTTTATCAAAATATCCATGGAGAAGGTTATACTTACAACTTATTTTCTTTACAACTTCTTACAACCATATATCTTAACTGTTGATTTCCGTCAATCAACGGTTAAGATTTTCGCAAATCAAATTTATTAATTAATTATTAAATCACAATAAATGATAACCGTTGATTGACGGAAATCAACGGTTAAGATATATGGTTGTAAGAGGTTGTAAAGAAAATAAGTTGTAAGTATAACCTTCCCCAATATCCATTTAAAAAATATAAAAAATATATAAATCTAGAATATAAAAATCCTATGAAAATGGATGATTTCAAATATAATTTTAACATCATCATGTCATGTTATGAATCTTATTCATTCAATAAAGATTAATGGTAACAATTTTATTGACAATTTATAAAATGAAAACAAATATTAAAATTAATTACTTATCATTGAATATTAATTAATTACTAATTATTATTAAGCAAAAAATTAAGAGGACATATAAAATCTTATTGAATTAATTTACTAAAAAAATTGAACCGGTAAATTTTTTACCTATATTTAAAATTTTATTGTTTACCAATTTTTTTTATCATTATCTATACAATTCTTTTATTATTAATGCATTCAAATATATTATTAATGTATTTGTATTATTATTTTTTGAAGCAATTGTACTTATTGTTAGTACATTGAACTTATTAAAGCGTTAACACCAATAAATACGTTCAAAAATGCATGTGAAGAATTTTACCCAGGATGTGCTGTAGTTAGCACCATTTATTTGTGTCTTTTTTTTTTTGCTGTTTTCTTCGTAAAGTTTCCAGAAAAAAAAAAAACTTAAAGCCTATGTCTTAATTTTTACAATGTAGTTGATGTTATGCCTTTGTAGAGAAAAATGTTAATGCAAGATAAATAATTTTTTCTTTTTTATGAAATAAAGGGAGGGGGATGAGGGAGAAAGGGAAGAGAGAAGACGAAGAGAAGTATTCAGCTATATATCCAATTACAAACTATGTCAATATATAAAGTTACAACCATGAATAAGAGATAATTGCACCATTAGTTCCAATAGTAACATAATGATAACATGATTAATTAAGTCATCTATAATTGCATAACGATAACACGATTTAAGTTATCCATATTTTAGAACACTCCCCTTTAATTGGATGGCTATATATTATGAATATGCCTCGTTAAAACCTTCCTAAGAAAAATTCAATGGGATAAAAAACTTAAGCGAAGGGAAAAAAAATACAAAATTTATAGCTACTATACCACATTTTATATGTTCATATAAACTGCCTCGTTAAAAACATCTACGAGTGCCGGCTTTGTGAGGAAACTAAGAGGCTGAGGGTTTGCAGATACAATGACGGTGAAAGGGAAAAATGTTAACTTTTTTACCCTAACTTGACACCAGCATCGAAAAATAATGTAAGTCTCTCGCCAATTCCCCCGCAAAATGCAACATATCGTTTTCCCTCGCAAATCACAAATCAATAACCATTAATGATCATTAATTCTCAAAATAATTCAAAATTGCAAGGGATTTTACATTTCCCTCACAAACTTTTGGCTACTTATTTGAATTTCAAAATTTATCAATTTCGCCAAGTTTTGAAATCATAATATCTGTTGCAAGCTCCGTAGCTGTTTGCGACGGATATTACAATTCCCTTGCAACACTAACTTATTTAATATTTAAATTTTGGAATTTTTTTAACTCAAAATTCCGTGTATATTGCGACGAATAATTATTTAGTGAACTCGTGAAGATGTAAACAATTGAAGAATATGGAGAGACAAACACAATCCCAATGGTAAGATTAAATAAATAACTCAACAACAAGTTGTACCAAAAACTAAAGAGGTATACATATAAGCAAGTTTCTGTCCAAAATGTATTCTAACTACCAGAAGTAACAACTCCAAAATTGCAACAATCAAATTAATTAAATACAAGATAGGAGGACACTTACTAATTTTGAGGACAATCCAATGGTTGAGTAAAGAAATATTCCCTTTTGTACCTCAGTGCCCAAAATAGAGCAGGAATACTGACATCTTCTATTTGCAGTCGCATGAATCCCTCTTGAGAGCTCCAATCGACAAACAGACCGTTAGATATGAAGTATAATGAGTGTAACCCTTGCTTAAAGTTTTTCAGCACAATCCAACAGTAAACTTAAGAAAAGTCTTTTCGGAAAATTATCTTCTCATCATATTTTTGGAAATCATAATTCTCGCTCGGCACAAATTTTTTTTCCTGCCCTTTCAAATTCTCAGGTAAAAGTACATTCAATTTTTTTTTTACTTATGCGGTGCAATTATATTGTATTATGATTAATTTGATGTAATTAAAATTAAAAGTTTACAATATTTTATATTATAAAATCTCGTGTACCTCATATTATTTTGCTGTGACTTTTTAAAATAAAATTATAGACATTAGAAATGATTTAGATATGGATTTATTTTTTAATATCAATTTTATAAAATTATTTGCTTGACGCTTGACTTCGTGCAGATTTAGTTTTTGTGTTATATTAGCAAATTCATAAATATAAACAACTTGATTTAAAATCATGACTGAATACATACAATTATTCTCATGGAGACTCAAAGATCAGTTTCATGAAATCCTTATATTTTCTAAGGAGCTTCTACCAAACGCTCTTAATAAAATTTTAACATTAACTAATCATAATCAAGAAACTATTAATTTTACTTGTTGGGCGGGAAATGCCCGACTTACCAATTTATCTAATAAACTATAGATAGCACATGCTAGAATAATAGTATTATGAGCCGGAGCAATGAATCTATTTGAAATGACTCTTTTGTATCCGAGAAGCCCATGTATAATGAACAACTCATTACGATATAACGCATGGTTCAAACTTACAACTCGGGGTCATTTGGTTTAGGGAAAAAAAATTTACTAGGTAAATATAATGACCGGTGAAATTGTGAGAATTTAAGTTTATTGATAAAGTTGAAAAAAAGTTATTTGGTTGGACGAAATATTACTGGATAAATTGATTAAAGTTTTGTAAGTCTATCAGTCTATGTTTGATTGAGGGTAAAACATTGATGGAAAAGTGGTGTAAAATGACAAAAATAACCATTTTTTATATTTTTGAATCTGAATAGAAGTATCTTGCATGTTACATCTCTCCTCCAACGTAGCCAGGGTACCATCAACCATACATCTGTCTTCGTCTCTTCATCTCCTTTCAAAGTCGGTAAAAAAAAAATTAAAAAAATTATGTGCACATACTTACCAGAGCGGTCACCACCAGTATCGATTGGAAACACCCGTCTTCTTTTCAACAGTCGCCTATAGATGTGTGCAACGAAGAAGATTGAAAATGACCTTCGATACTTTCAGCGCAACGGAGAAAGCAGAAAATGACCTTGGCATAGATGTGCAGTCTGATGAAGTTAGATTAGAAAAGGACCTTTCAGTCACGTCTCTCGTTTTCTTTTATCCATTTCCTCAATCATCTAAGAATAGGACATTCGAAGTGTGATTTCTGCTTTGTGTAATTGTCTGTTTTTTCCTCACAATTGATAAAAGATAGACAAATATGTTTGCTTGCTAAATTTATAAATAACTTGAACCAAACGTGGTCAAGAAAAAATGCCACTTGCAGATGCCTAAGTATCTCACCAGAATACCCGAACCAAACACCCCCTAATAAAAAAATCAATAAAAAAACTCATGGCTTACAAGTTACCATCATGATGTGTACACAATAGTGGCAATGAATGACTAAGATCCTTTAAAATGATATGATCATATCAAATCAGACATGAGAAAATTTAATTTCATCTATCTTATATCACAATAGTGATAACTTCTAGGCGAACTTGGGTATTTAAGCTAAATGTAATTTTAAATATTTTTTAACAACTAACTTTATCATAGATATTTCAAAATAAATTAAATATAAGATATTTCGAAGTACATTAAATATAATAATTTGAGTACGAACCCGGGGGGAAAAGGTGAGTACTGAAGTAATCACTTCAAAAGGACATGAGAAATAGTTGCCGATCACCGAAGGACTAATTCTATATAGTCATCATCACCTTAGTCTTTTAAGATTAGGATATGATAAGTGGTTACTCTCCCGTTCTCTCTTTCTCTATCTCTGTCTCTCTTTTAATGTGTATATCCACGATGAATTGTCCAAAATTTATTAAATGAACTTTTAAAGGACAAACAAAAAATTTAATTAATAAAGGGTAAAATTGAAGAGCCATCTTTTGCATGCCTCAATAGAAGCTAATATTTCTTCTTTTTTGTTTCTTCTTTTTTCTTCTTCCTTTTTTTTTTTTCTTTTTTTTTTTTTGCTTTCCTTTCCCTGGTTCCCTACAAAAATCGTGTATACTCATGGTGGAGCAGAAGAGTGCATTTGTTACTACAAAGATGCACTCTATGGTAGTTGACCTAGTAAGTCATCACAATTAGTTTCCTCACAAAGGCACTCGTAAGGGTTGGCATAGAAATAATCTTCTTCCTTTGGCTTGTCTAATATAACCCTACGCCGAGTTGGCTTTACAATTCTCTTTTCATGAACCTCTCGCACTGCATCTGCATACTCTTTCCAATGAAGGCTTCCATTCTGATGCATGTCAACCAATTCTACTACCTTTTTTCTATCCAGTAAGATGGTTTTCTTAAAACCAGAATACCTACACATCAACCTTAGTTAGTTATAAACTTTCCATGCCAAAATCATATTGCAAACTCTTAACTCTAAGGGTGAATATGCATACCTACGATGACCTTCCACGAGCTTTGCCATGTTCCCATCATAGGTAGGAATAAAGGTGTTACTGGCTACTGATACCATAAAATCCAAGGCTGCCATCTGCGATGAGTGATTCTGGAAATGCTGCAGATCATCGCGGGCCAGCAATGTTTCCTTCTTCACCTAAAATTGGAAACGAGAAAACTCAAAGTCAGATGCTGCCAAGTAGAACAATTTTTTGTAGAATCTGCCATGTAACTATGTGATACAAAATATGCATGGACAATTTTGGATAATCATTAGTAGCAGTCACAATCATTTTAAGACAGAAAAATGAGGGGGGGGGAATATAATGGGGTTGAACTCACAATTAGTGGAAACGCAGCTCTGAGTTGTACAAGTCTACGTTCACCACCATAAATCTCACCAGCTGCAATATAAATCTGTGTCTCCCTACCAAAACCTAAGGCTCGCAGAACTATGGCCGCCTCCTCCGGTGTCAAAGGACATAGACCCTGTGATCTCCTCTCTTCAGAAATTATCTCCTTTTCTCTCCACCAAGGGAAAGCATACCTGAATTAATGACAAGAAACAAAATATCAACATTTTATGTCAGATATCAAAAAAAATTATCACAAGAATCTTCATTTCTACCAAGTCAAGTAATTAATGTGTCAAAATACTCCAAATCCAACATATCAATCTGCTGCTCCTAGCGGAAGGTGCCTCCATCAGCACAAGTAACTAGCATCTACCACCAATCCCTAACTATAATATAATCTGCTTATTTCTCATCTCGAATCAATAGGAGGCATAACATAGTTAACTATTTCAAATCAATGGTAATTTAGCTATGATAGCGAAAACAAAAATGATCTTCTCAATCTACATCTTCCCCAGCAACTGTCAGATAAGAAATATCTATCTCTCAGTGAATGACAAAAACAAGAATGATTTAAAACCCAATATATAGAGCATAACAAGAAACATAAAAGACCTCATCCGCTTGAGCTCCTCAGCTTCTTTACCAGTGCAACCCTGAGTACAACCTGAGAAAGCTAACATGTCCATCTCGTATCTCAGATGCAATGCCACAAAAGGGCCATTCTCATGAAGTATCCGAATCAATTTGCGCCCCAAATTCTCAATTTGAGGAGTGAATTTAAGTGCCTGGTAATTGACTCGACACCTGAGCTTCTGTAGATCAAGTGGGAGACCATTGTTTGCCAGTCGTGTATCAGTTTTGTTGAAGTGTAACACCTTATGCTTTCCAAAAAGTGGCAGAATCTGCAGTGTGGAATCATTAGCATGGGATTAAACTCAATGTATTTACTACTCAAAATAAGGGAGGGGAAGAATATATTAGAAAGTAATTTTTTCTTTACTTCCAAACACTCAATGAAGTGTTACTTTTGGAACCTACTTTGGTTTTGCTACATTAGAAGAAAATCATTTTAGTTGCTAAATGTAAATGCTAGAAGTCACCCATAGCTTAAAATAGTACTTCTAGTTTTCTTCATATGACTGATCATTATTTCAATTGAAAAGTTGCAATGCTCTATTTCAATTCTAATATATTTCTACAACTTCAACACATTTCTTCTCCAGTATTATTCGTTTTCCTCTGCTGTCATTTCCTCTTTGAAGTACAGATATTTAGGAAGAACATAATAATGCATTTAATTTGCAGAATTTATATTTCTCAGCTAATAACTGCCAGCCCAGATGAGGAAGCAATTGATTACTTAGAAGGGGAGAATTGTCCATTAGAAAAGGTAGAGATTTCCAAAAAAAAAAAAAAGGTAGAGATACAAGCATTTCAGACAATAAGATCAAATTCCACAAACTCATGGTTATTTACAGGGAGAAACATGCAAAGTAAGCCATCTATAATAGCTTAGGGTTCTGCAAGATTTTTTTTTTTTTTGTAAGAAAATTGCATTTTAAACAAGAATCAATAACTTAAAAAATGACTTCTCATATGGAAGGTTAAAACATTTTTTGTCTATTATCCAAATTCACTCTAACACTATGGACAGGTACAGACAGTAAAGAGGCAATTCATTATTGAGAAAAATGAGCAATTATACTGCCCTCGCTATTTATACACTACAAGTTCTCCCTGCTTTTTAGTCTCGGTGCATCAGATCACAAGATCAAGATTAATCAAACTACAAAATAATATCAATTAGTAAGTAAAGCATGATTTTGAACAAGAAATCCATAATAATGGATTAGTGACGATAATAATTCCAAAGTTCCAAAGCCCCAGACCTTACCTAAAAAGGGTTATATTTCTCTTATGTTGCATAAGATAAACAAATTTTCAGCACACACAAAAAGGGATGGGTTCCACCTCTATTTTTTCTATCTCCTCTTACCTGTGAGTTCCACTTGTAATTTTATTTCTACCACATGAGATAACTCTTTTCCCACAACACAAGAAAATTATTTCCCTATCTAAAAAGCATTGAAAAATTAGCAATTTAAGGGAAACTATCTCCTCATAAGACTGATAAATTAAAGAAGCCATACTGTCATAAAACTCTAAATTTCAATGCAATAAAAATTAAGGTTAAAAATCATTAATCAGTCATATTATCAAACCCAAAATTACAAATAAGAAGCCCAATTATGTACAATATATAGCTTTTGGCTTTTTGCTCAAATGCAACTAATAAAATATGCAGACCTGCTCCAAGTAATATTTTTCATTTGACCAGCTAACAGGAGGCATCTCCAGGGTAGAGTATCCATTTTTAATATTAAACCTTTTCGGCACTCTTTTCACAATTCGAACTTCATCTCTTAAAGAATCAATGAAATGCTTCACATCAAAAATGTCCTCGAAATTACTGCAAAAAGAAAACTACAAAACTTTAAAATGATAAGGAGGCCAAATAAGAGGGTAATCAATTTTTTTTTCAGAACAAAGTATACACCTAGGGTCTGCCCAAAATGATGTCTTATCAAGCTCTGGAACAACCAATGTGAGATTCAAAAATCGAGCAACTGTTACCATGTCACAAATCTGAAATATCATACCTCGAAATGAGTATTTAAGCTTATCATACAATAGAAACAGAGAAATGGCAGATAAGGAATTACAAACCGCAGCACGCATTTGATTCAAGCCCCCATTGCAGGAAACTCTTAGAAAACCATTACTTGTGTAATTTCCTGTATGATTTCAGGTCAAAAGGCTTTAACATTTACCAAAATGAGTAAGAAAAATAAAAATATATTTTTATTTGGTCCAGCACTGGGGAAATTATCAATATTAGTATCCAAAACAAAAATCACAAGTAAACTGCCTAAAGCAGGCAGCTTCAAATAAATCATAATAAATACATATTAAATAGTTATAAAAGAAGTTACTATAGAAGGATGACACATAAAAGCTAGGAATGGAGATTTTTTTGTGATATTTTGAAATAATTACCACTTCAATTTCAAATTAAAAGGTAATGTAAAACTATCTGACGTGCATACATGCATGTCTCAAAAGAAGAAAGTGTGAAGCATTAGACCTTAAGTTATGCTACTTTTTGCTTTTCATTTAGTATTTTTCCCTCCCAATTGTTTGGGGCCACAAATCAGTATAAAGCAACTCTTTCTTACCAGGAAATCCTCAAAACATGATGATAAAATATCAAAATTAATATCAACATTCAGAACTCCCTAAGATCTGATCTTCTTCCTATTTAAAATCTCTCATCATAAATCCCCAATCACAGCCTTATAACAGCCCCAAGCAAGGTAGTCAAAATCGTGATCCTCGTGAGATCGCACGATCTTACAATTTTCCCCTCCCCAGCTATCCCGCTCACATTCTAGAACACGTTTTGGTGGGATCAGGTGGGATTTGTAGGATAGCGACAATCCCAGTGATCCTGAGAAAATCTGTTTAGGAAACACCCATGCCCACCAGACTGAAAAACCTGATTTTTTTACCCCTCGCCCCATTTCATTTAGATGGCTTTTGTTCTGAAGCCCCATGCATCTCCGTGGTGGTGGTCCTGCAGCTGTTCCTATTTCAAGCTTCAAGCTACAACGAGCTGGTTCAGTTTCTCCTGCTGCTGCTAGTTGAACCCTGTTTCAGCTGGTCAGCCACCACCGGTGCTGTCTCTTCTGCTGCTTGCTTTCTTCTGTTGTGCTCTTTGAAGGTGTTATGCATGTCCGCTATTCAGCTGTTCTGATTCTTTGCGTTATGCACGCTAATGCTAATAGTGATTTAAATGTTAATTTTCTTGTTTATGTTATTTTATATGTATATACATATGTTTGAATGTAATTTTATATCTTAGGTAGGATCTTACGATCACACGACCTACATGTCTCGGTTTTGACTACCTTGGCCCCCAGCCTGTTTGAAAATCAGTAATGAATACCACTATATGACAATCGATGAATACATCATTCATGCTCCCAACAGATTTAACAATCCACAAATCTACTTCATAACATAATGGAAAAACAAAAACTTCCAAGAAAATTAATTAACAAAAATACAATTTGCACCTACTTTCAGTTCATCACGACCATAACCATGTAACAATAAATATCACACATGGTCAATAATACACACAAATTTCATTGCTCAATTAAATTATATCCAAGGTTGCATTACATCTTCAAATTCATAATTTAAGCAAACAAACAATTTAGCTGATACAGAAAGCACTTTAAGACAAGTATTCAGTTAAGAAACTAACTTGCGGGAAGAAAAGTAGGAGGCGGTTGAGAAACTCCATTATCAGCTTGTATTGGAAGCTGAACTTGTGTTATGTGATATATACCACTAGTAATCCCAGAAATCAAACGTGAATGCCATAGTTCACTCACTGTCACTACCTGAACCAAACACGTCCACAGCACAATGCTTGAACACACACGAATGAACCAAATCCTCAAACGTGTCCTCGGAATCACAGGACCCTGAATTTTATCACACCTCACTTGTATACCCTCTGATCTAACCTCCATTTCTTAGCTACACACCTCATTGCCGCCTCATTGATCCTTAAAACCTTCACAAAGTTTCCAACATTCCCGCAACAGCCAAATCAGCATAACACGAAAAAAACAATAGCAACAACAACAACATAAAAAACTCATTCATGCACATTACATTGCAAGATTCGCAACCCCATGAAGCCCTACCTGGGGAACAAACAATGCAACAGAGTGAATCGCGTCACGCAATTTTGGAGAAATTGAAACTGAGCCAGAATTGAATTTGAAGCAGATTATTGTGGGTAAGGCTAAAAAAAGGAACTTCTTGCCCTGATTGCTTCAACAGAATTTGAAGAACTTCAAGAATCGAAGACCAGAAAATTAAAAATTAAAAATAAAAGAAAAAAAAAATGTTATAGAGAAAGATGGAGAGAGCAAGAAGAGATAAAGATCCAAGAACAAGGGAGTGAAGGGAAAGGATCAAATCTCAAATATCAAACACACCACCGACACAGGAATCGTGCAATGCATTCTTGGGTTCCCTTTTCCGGGAAAATTTTGTTTATTTTTCTCTCACTTTTATTTTCCTTTTCCCTCTTGCCTTTTCTATCTGACACCACGATTTCGCCAATATCAATGGAAATTCTCTCTCTCTCTTTTCACACAGAAAAAAATGTCCGCTTTCTCTCTCTTCGATTTTTATTTTTCTAAGTTTACATGAATTTTCAGAAATAAAATAAGTGAAACAGTTAGTCAGTTACTTAGTTAGGATCTGTTTGGAATTATATGAAGAGATTAGAGGGGACGAAATAAAATAAAATAAAATAATATTAGTTATGAATTTTAATTAGAGAAAGATATTGTAATAATCAATTAATATTATTATTAATGTTATCAATTAATTTTACTGTTAGATTGATTATATTGATCCAACATATATATTTATTTTTATTTTTGTATAGTTATAATTTCTTATATTTAATATTTTATATTTATTTACCCCTTTGTAGGGTTATGATTTTTCATATTTAATGTTTTCATATTAAATATGGGGAATCATAATTATACAAAGATGAAATTAAATATAACTAATCAACATAATCGATCTAACAGTGAAATTGATTAGTAGTAACATTAATTATTTGTTACAATATCATACCCCTTTAATTAATTAAAATAGAATGAAATATGATAGAATATTTTTTTATTTTAACCAATAATTTTATTGCTTTTTAAATAGTAAAATAGAAATTTTATATTATTCTCATTACTGAATATTTAATGAGAATATTTTCAATAATGATATAATATTTTCATTTTATTTCATTAATTTCACTCATTATTGAATATTTAATGAGAGCATTACTCTTTAAAAAATTAATAAATTGATATGTAATCACAATGAAAATAAAAGAAATGAAATGGAAAATAGTTTATGATTATTTCCTATGATTCTTGTATAGTTCTAGCATCTTATTAGGGCTTTTTGACCCTTTTGCCCCTCATTAATTAATTAATAACCAATTTGCCCCTGATCAAGAACTATCCACCAACCTGCCCCTTTTAGTCGACTACCTTGTTGTTTTAGTCGAGCAAATGGTCAATCTTCAGAAAGTGGACTTCCGCAAATTTAGTCGACTAAAAAATCATCTTAATCGACTACATTTTTGGGATATTTAGTCGACTAAGTATCGATATTTAGTCGACTAAATATCGACGGATTTGTTTTTTAAAAACCCCCATTCGGCAGAGGGGGAGTAGGATGACCTAATCGACTAAGGAGGCGGCCCAAACCCCAAATCCGCAGGAGCAGCTGAAGAACGCCCCAAACCCTTCCTTTAGGCGTGTGGATTGCCCCAAATTTGGTCCAAATCGTGATTGAGAGGATTACACATGAACAAAGGGAGCTATTTAGGTTTACACAACAACAACAATCGAAATGAGACCGAAAACATGGAAAATATAGGGTTTCAGTCGACATTTAGTCGACTAAATATCGATACTTAGTCGACTAAATATCCCAAAAATGTAGTCGATTAAGATGATTTTTTAGTCGACTAAATTTGCGGAAGTCCACTTTCTGAAGATTGACCATTTGCTCGACTAAAACAGCAAGGTAGTCGACTAAAAGGGGGCAGGTTGGTGGATAGTTCTTGATCAGGGGCAAATTGGTTATTAATTAATTAATGAGGGGCAAAAGGGTCAAAAAGCCATCTTATTAGCATAAAATGCAGATTCTGGAGTAATTAAATTTCATTATTCATTAATTATTTAGTTAAATGGTTCATTTTTTCTCTCAAGTAAATGCAGATAAGTTATTTGTATTGAATCCAAAATGACGTTATTTTGAGTCGAAAATAAAGTGTTTTTGTAATTATAATTTATTTTAACGTCATCCTTATAATTTTTTAATCTTTTAACCTAAAATAATATTATTTTAGAAATGAATGTAAGCAATTTATGTATTTACTCGAGAAACATTAAAATCTTGGTTAAAATTGAACTTTTGCATTAAAAAACAAAAGTATTTCGATTCAAAACTATAAATGTTCATGATGGGATTCTCTTATGATGTAAGAACATATTGTGATTCCCAGTAACAACTGAATAAATGGCAACAAAAGCTATAATTATTCAATGGTACGAAAATATTCATTATGAACTTGACGAATTTAACGTCATGAAATTGGACAACTCTACGCGTTTAGAAAAAGACAAAAATGAAATTAGTTTGTAGGAACCTATCCTGGGATAGTGGGATCAGTATTCAATTTGTTTTATTGTTAAAAATGCCACAAAATATTCTAAGTAGGGATATATATATATATATATATATATATATATGAGGCAGGATCCTTTGACACCGGTGTCAAATTTGAAGTTTGACACCTCATCTGAGAACCGTTAGATCAAAAAAGATCAACGACTTTGATTTGTAAGCATGTGACACCATTGATCTTTTTTGATCTAACGGTTCTCAGATGAGGTGTCAAACTTCAAATTTGACACCGGTGTCAAAGGATCCTACCTATATATATATATATATATATAGAGAGAGAGAGACTACATATGTCCAATATTTGTAGGTTATTCATAGTTGACGCGGCTATTTTAACTAATAAAATAAATTTATAAAAGTATAGAATTTTGCAGGTGCATCAAGCTGTTAAGTTGTTAATTTTAATATTACAATGTCAAATTTTGAAATAGTATAGAGACAATCAAATAATTTTGGTAGAAATAGTTGAGACTTTAAGTGATAAACAAAACTGAGTTGAGTGATTGAGAAGACTTTATAATATTGAATTATGGTATTTACAATTTTTTATAAGTTGAGCTTAGTTTATTTTTTTTTTGTAGAATTTTTTTTACTTGTTTCGGACTTTAATCCCAAAATATGTTTCTATTAAAATCTAAGAAATTTTTTAATCTCAAAATAATCTTTTAAAATCTTAAATTAATATACCCTTAGTTTTTGGTCACAGTGCGTCTTTAGTGCATTTTGTGTTTCTTCATTATAAGAAATCCTTATACACTCAACTCAAGGAATATATTATTCTCTTCACAAAAATATATATATATATAATTCGGTAATTAAATCATATTTTGTAGTTTAAAAATTAACACTATAATTAGTAATACAATAAATGATGATGAAGTTATTTTAACAAGAGAGAACCAATAAAAAAGAAGATAGATGAAGATTATAAAAGCAATCCTAAAATATAAATCCTTCTTAAAAGCATCTAGAAATAAATTTAGCTTTCATAACATGATTGCTGAGGAAGATAAAGGAACCCATATGTGCATACGGCAACAAAGTTGAACTTGTTCCCTACTAATTGCAAAAAAATTAAGATACCTTCGCTTTCAAGAAAAGTTAGCCTTTTTCATTCTCACAAAGTGAACAGGAAAGGAAAAAAAAAGCCTACAAGGAGCTGTAAGAGGCAATGATAAATTATTGATAATGAACAACGTTAGGTTTGGTACAAAGATGTCATGACCTAAAAGATAGCTAATAACATACATTCATGGACTTTGGCAGTGTCAATCATGGGATTTGATTTCTTTCTTATCTCTTTTCTAGTCCTGAAATCAAGAACCATACGAAAATATTTTTTAAGATTCGGAAGTATTCAAAATTTGGTATTCCCCCACGTAAGACTAATTTTTTCTTTTCTTTTTACCTTTCCTCTTTTCACAATCCTGAAGCATAAAAAATGATTTCGATTCATACATACATATTTGATTATAAAATTAGGGTTAACTAGAGAAAATTTCTTTAATATTACGGGAAAACCGAACTTGGCACTTCCTTTTATTAAAAAATAATTTTATTTTTATTTTAATCCATGTTTCTTTTTATAATTTTTTTCATGTCTCAAAAAATTTTCCTCTTTTGTAGAGATGTATCTATAGCTGAAGGTTTTCTCAACTGGACCACCCATGCATTCATTATGCCTGTCCATTCCCATGATTGATTCACATGGATTTTAGCATTTGTTAGAATTGAATTATTTTTTTTCTCTCATGACATTTTATGGAAATTTTACAAATCTCAAAATTATAGGCCTGTCCTTCATGCATAACTTATTGTCCTTATTTTACTAATCCATGAAGAAGGGAATGCATCAAAGGAATTGTCTACAAATTACCCCTCGCGAATCAACTGAACTCCAATTGTTCTTTTAAGCTGGAAATTCAAGCTGTTCAATTTTTTATTTTTATTTTATTTTATTTTCAAACAAACCTATATTGTTTTCATCCGCAAAATGAAATTCTAACTACCATCAAAGAATAAAGGCCTGCCAACGAATTCAACATCATCTATAGAATTTAACAAATATAAGAAATCGGTGTTTATTTTTGTCTCTTTCGCTTCACTCAATAGACTCATCTTAAATTATTTTTTTCACGACAAGTGTTATCTTGCAATTTTACTAAAAATTAACACTCTCTTTTTTTTTTTTAAGTAAAAACGATTCCCAACTAGTTGTTTTTTTTTTTCGTTTCTTTTGTTATGGGGAATCATGTGTAAATCTTACATAATATTGTAAGATTTACGCATGATTTTAAATAAATATGAAGAGAGAAATAAATATAACATCACAGATTTTAAATATTTTTTTATTGTTATTGTCAATTTGTTATCACCTTACAATTACATGAGTTATGTGTTTCTAATTTAGGTAGGTGGAGTGATTGTAATGAAAATTTACCCAGCACATTGATTCCACACAAATACAATGGTGATTCGAGTCAAATTTTGAAATTTCAAATGGGTTCTGTTCCTCTACTTAAGAAACCGATGCAGGGCTCATCAACATTCAAATGGAATCCACAGTTCCACGTCTTCTTCCTCTTTGAGAAACTATCCATATCCATTTTCTATTAATTTCTATTTTTCTATATTTACTTCATTTCAGTTAGAGATAAATAATTTCTTATGTTTACTTGTATACTATGGGTCATCAATTTTATAAGAATTTAGCTTTAACTACCCTTTCTATTATGATTCTTAGATAATTTTGGAACTAAGAATTATATTATTCATACATTTAAGGCAAATGCTATCCCGCAATAGAGGTAGCAATAGCCAATAGGTGCATTATCAATAGAACTAGGCAAACAAGCTATGAGCAAGAACGACATGATTTCATTTTGGTCCAAAACATTGTTATTTGCAAAGTGCTGCATTTTGCATTTTGGGTCCGTATAGGTGTTGATTCTTTAGGACTACAATTTTAGCGCACGTTGTTGTGAGTGATAACAATAGAAATTGCAGCACATTAGAGTAAATGAGCTGCACCAATTTGAGAGTTGAAACAACGAAAAATAGGGTATGAAGTAACAAAAGAGTGTGTTGGAAAAGGACTGCTACCTGACATGCCTCTCACATGTGAATGGACATCATTCTTAAAGCAAAATTAACTTTTTCAATCTAAAATTGGTTTAAGGGAATAGCTTCAGAAACACTACATAGGAAACACACAAAAATAAAAATAAAATAAAAATCCAAACATTCATGGTGCCCATTGTTAAATTTTTGCAATTGAGTTCAAGTGCTGAATTTGATTGTGGGTTATTTGATTTGTTGTTAGGTGGGTTCGCGTAATGGGAACAATCATCAATATGGGGACCATGTTCAATCGGGGCAGTGCATTTGGAACAGTGGAGGCTGGTGACTATATTACATGTTTCTGGGCTGATATTACAATCATGTGTGGCGGTCAGGGATTGGACCAATTTTGCTAAATTTTGATTAAGTTACTAAATTTTTCCTGTAAATACTGATCACAATCCCCGCATAACGAATATTTCTTCAGTATTCATGCAGTACATCCTTTGTTAAATTTGGGAAAAAAATGTAATTAACTTTTATCATTTTATGTAGGGAAAACTTTTAAAAAAACTGTTGTAACTTTCCTCATAATCATTTATCTCCTCTCCAAAATTTTGAATCATTTAATCCCCTCACTTAAAAATTTTTTTATCATTTACCACCCTCACTTAGGGGAATAAGTGATAAAAAAACTTTAAGTCAGCGGGTTAAGTAATAAAAAAAAGGTTCGTTTTTTCTACAGTTAATATAGATAACTTATTACATTGAGCTTAAAACGATGTCGTTTTGAGGCAGAAATAAAGGTATTTTTATAATTATAATTTATTTCAGGGTTATAATAGTTTTTTTTATTATCATTTTTTAATTTTTCAATCCAAAACGATGTTGTTTAGAAAGCGAAAGTAAATAACTTATCTACATTCACCGTAGAAACATTAAAGTCAAAAAAATAATTAAATAAGAGTATAAATAACTCAAAAAAATTGTGAGGGGGATAAGCAATAATTGAGAAAACTAGGGAAATTTTTGAAGTTTTCCCTTTTATCTATCCTTTTATAATTATTCTTACCTAAGTTCCATACTTCTCTAATAGTAAATGAATATATAATCCTGTAATACCAAAGATATGCTCTCCGATAACAATCTGACCATTGATTTTGATTGGACGATGGGTGTGGGAGCCAGGGATTCGACCATTGTTGCTAAGAAAAGTCATGTTGATTTAAGTCACTATATTATACATTTACCCACAATCAAGGCTAAAACAATAGGATGAATTTATCAATGACAACCAATCTGGTATTCAGATTGTGTTCTGTTGTCCAACATACTGATAGCTTCTCACTCCCCTCTGAGAAGGGGATTTTGAGGGGATAGGGGACAAATAACCTGGTATTCATTTTTGTCGTTTGGTTTGGTGTTCGGATATGGGAGTCTTTTATCAGGTTACGGATATTAATGTGTGCTTTTACATTATTCTTTTGACTGGAAAACCAAAAGAATCAAAGGTTGTACTCCTCTCAAAGAACTGAATAGAATGAGATTTAAATCCACACCAAAAAAAAAAAAAAAAAGAATGAGATTTAAATATTTAATAGCTGAAAACCTAAAGCACAATCTGATTGGTCAAAGTGTCTGACATCATTAACCATTAGTAATTATAAAAATATTATTATATTTTTTTATAATTTCCTGGTTCCAAGATGTGGGGGAAAAAATGGTAAAAACCATATTTTGTTATTTCATTTCCTTTACAAATTTTTAAAATAGAAAATAGTAAAAAACTAAAAATAACATGACATTATCAACTAAAAATTAATAAATAAAAATAAAATGACATTTAAGCACTAATAAAAATATATCAATTGAAATTAAAAACTGAAATAAACCAAATCCAGCATATATAATTTTCTCATCCAGAGCTGTGATATTTGCTCTGGATGGTCCCTGGTACAATGTAAAGGAAAGAAAAATCACGTGAAACTAGTAGAGAGAAACAAAATTGAGACGGGAAATCTGATAGTAGTGCGTAGCATTGACAAGACAACATAGAAATGGATCAAATCAGTATCCAAGAATGAAAACTACTATCAATTTTTAAATATAAGATAAAATATCGAACAGTGGATAGCATGATGTGTTCTATTTCCTCAATGGGTTTTGTACACTAAAAACATATTACACTTAAGCAACGATTAGTATCTATCTGCTTACTTGAATAGCTGAACGGAACTTCACAAGAATTTTGATGAGACAAAAGAGTAATCGAACATAGATACCTGATAAAAGCAATCAACATCACCACTTATGCTCATTAGAATCTAACAGATGAAAACAAGCCTCGTGACTTTGTCAGGTTTTCCAAGTTGGTTCTATTCACAAACCCCCAAGCAGTAGAGAAAGCAACCAGCTGGAATGGTAATGGCAAACAACCATCTGAAACATTCTAATGTTCCAAGAATTTATGAAGTGAACAAGCTCCAGTGATGATCAGAAGGTAAATTTTCCTTGATTTTTTCAAGCCGTTTAAGGATCTCTATGAAGGAAGGTCTTTGATTCATGTCAGAAGCCCAGCACTGCTCGGTTAACCTAAGAAAATGAAAGGTGTCCATAAGACTACTTATACGATTAAAAATTACAAGCCTAAAGCTGCTCTTTTAAATAGTTGAAAGAAATAAGTATGACCTAAACTGAAAGTTCTAACAGCCTAATTTGCTATGCATCCAGAACCTATTACTAAGTGATATTAAAATAAGAGATGTCATATAAAAGGTACCAGAGAATCAGAGTAAGTGAAACGAAAGAACTGAGTTTATATTGATAGTATTTTCTGGAAAACCCAGAACTTAGTGTATATTCATAGTATTTTCTAGAAAATCCAGATTACAGTGTGGTACTGGAATGTATAACGAAAGAAAGAAAATAATACTGACACTTCGAGAAGTCAGTGGCTCTCCCAGTACACCAGTGGTGTCCCCAAATTCACTTATACAATCCTTGCTTCTCACCATCCCTTTCTCTCCTAATATATCACTACTCCTAATAGATTTTCTCTCCAACTACCTCTCCCTCACTTCTCATGCTTGTCCATGTCAGCCACTATGTGGGTTGTGATCCCCTCCTTCATTCTTATTTCTTCTGATGTAAATTCTGTTTACTATGGGTCTACATCATATTAATGCCAGACACTAGGAGTATTCAAAATTGGATGTACCAAGTAGCAAGAATAAGCATATTTGTACAATATTCTTCCATATATGATTAAGAAGCAGGATAAAAATATAACCATCACTTTTGTTCTCTTAATCTCATTCGTAATGAATCAGATCATCAAGGACTTAAAATACTGTTTACACACAGTTAGAATATAGATGCTAGGTTGGTGTAGAAGTAAAAGAAAAAGAAGAAAGTGGATGACTAAGCCATTAGGTTCAAGCCCAAGAATCATTTATATTAGGTTTCAAACACATAGGAGAGCACACAGGTACAGGACACAAAAAGAAAAGAAGAGATTGGATGGGAAAATAAAAATTCAGATATGACTCACTCTCGCAGTTCTGGGACAAAACCCTTTGCCCGAATAATAGGTCTGTGTCCTTCTGCCACATATTTAGCTCCATCATAAGGTTCATAATTTGCAAAAGGTGGTTCACCTTCAAGCATCTGTACCAAATAAGGATTTCATGAATCATGAATTGGAACCAACTTCAAATTTTATCACACGATTATAAATCTTGAGCAAGCAGAATTACCTCATACAGAATCATTGCGAAGGAGAACACATCAACCTTCTTATCATATCTCCGGTGTTTCAAGACTTCAGGAGCCATATAGCGGTCTATTGTTTTCCCCCAAAAGAAGGAAAGTTCAATTTTGTGCAGAAAAATTATTATATTGATTGGAAAAATGCACACGCTCCCTCAACTTTACCTCATTTTCAAACAGCCACATTGAACTTCCAATTTCAAATGAAAGGCCCTTAAACAGTTAAACTCTCTGAAACTTATAAATAAACCCTGCCGTACATAACTAAAACCAAAAAACTTCCTCACCTGTCGTATGTATCGATTAATACACGTGATAATCTCTTACTTATTCACATTATTTAAAAATTTAAAAAAAAAATCCTCTATTATTTTCATTTCCTTTTAAATTATTGTACATTTTCTATTTTATTGAAATAGAAAATAAAAATGAATTAATTATTTTCTTAAAAAAATGAACAAATTAGAGATTATAATGTTTATTAATCAACAAATGGAAGTCTCATGATTACCAATTTTAACTTAATTATTGAAAAGAAGGGTCTGTTAGCAGATTTTAGGAAGTTAAGGACTTCACCCCGATTTAAAAGTACAAAGGCGACTTGCATCAGAGATTATCATGTGTATTAATCAACACATTCAAGTCACATGATGACTGATTTTAACTTAATTATTGAATAGAAGGGTTTCTTAGCAGATTTTAGAAAGTTAAGGACTTCGCCCCAATTTGACAGTATAAGGTGGATATTTCAAAACACGGTAAAGTTCATGGGGTGTCTAAGCATTTTTCCCTTATTAATTAGAAAGAACTTCTAATACTCACAGCTTCCAGTTTCACCCGTCATCTTGTATACATCATGAGAACTTTGGACCTTAATAAGCTTACTAAGTCCAAAATCTCCAACTTTTAAATGGTCAGCACTAGAATTGACTATAAGAACATTCCTGAAATTTTAGGGGGGGAAAAACATCAAAATGTAATGCATAGACATATAAATTCCAGCTACATGTTCTAGATGACATTAAATATTTTCAATCTAGGAGAAAGCAAAGATACTTCAATTTGTAAGAAATAATACATCATGAAATATAGTATGTGTCATGTCATCCATATCACGATAATAAATTCATATATAAGATAGAAACAATCACTTTACCTTGGCTTTAGGTCTCGATGAATTATAACATTTGGTTCATTGTGAAGATAGGCCATCCCTCTACAAACAATATTCACAAAATATAGATTAGCATAATGGTTAGGTTCAATGCTGAATGCTTGCATAAATTTCTAGATTTCCTAATGCTATTTTATCAGCATTGATAAAGTACAGGTCCTACAGGACACTCTGAGATTGGCTTAGTTAAACACCTGGAACATTCTTGAGGGTATCCTCCAATATCCCTCCCTCAGCCACCTCCTCAAATAGAACTAATCAGTTTCCTTAACTTAAGAATAACAAGAATTTCAACCCCTTTTAAGTCAGCTTGTCAAAACAATTTATAGCCATTGTTACTTGGTTTAGTGCTTCTTTTTAAACAAAAAAAGGCAAGTCAGGTTAGCATTTCCCGTACTACTAATACACACAGCAATGATGAATATGACAAAAAAAAAACAGAGAAACAAATACCAAGGGTCATATGTCTCGTAACAGGGTTACTACCACACAATTTCTTCAGGGCAGGTACAGAACCAGAATTTTACTGTTTGCTTCACAGCATGTCCTTGATCCTTTGAAGGAAACTTTGGTTCATAGTCAAATTCAAGGTACATATCAGACAGCATCAATGGCAATGAGAAGTAAACAGCATCAAGCACTAGGTAGTTGCTGGTAGGTTTTTGATGGGCCTTCAATAAAGTAACCAAGCCCATTAATTAAGAATTAGTATATATAGAGATGTTTAGGGTGGGGTTTGGGATTATTCATGTATTCAGAATTGGTTAGTGGAAATTTGAGAGACCTCTAGGGAACTCTTGAGCCTAGGTGTTTGGTTTAAGAGGGAGTTGAGGCTTTCTTGAGATTTATTTTCTGCATATTAGTATATGTAAAAAAGGTATGGCCTCCATTATCTCTATAATTTCAATGTTAATTTTCTGGTTCCATCAATTTGGTATCAGAGCACTTCCGATCTAGGGGTGTTCTTGATCCAGATCTGAAAAAAAAAAAAAAATGAAGTTCAGATTTACTGCTGTTCCAAAATTCTTTGGAGAAGGAGATGATGCTTGGGGATGGCTGATCGATTTGGAACAATATTTTCATATCGAAGGAATCAATGAAGATCAAAAATATAGGGAAGCAGTGAGAGGGCTAAGAGGGCGTGCGTTCTACTGGTATCAAGGTTGGAAGTGGTTGAATCTTACTGCAAACTTGAAGAAGTTTGAGAAGGCGTTCATAGAGAAATATCTACCTGAAATTATATTGGTAGATAGCGTAGAAACAGGAGACATAGAAGACAAAACAGATCCCAAAATAGAAGATGTTGATGTTGCAGAAAAGGAAGCAAATCGAAAATCAGAAGAAGACGATGCCGCCAAAGTTGAAAACGCAGAAGAGCGACACGAAGGTGAAGAACCAGATCGTAAATCAGAAAAACCAATCATCAACAAAGAAGATAAGGAAACAGTGACCTACAAAAAAAAGGTAGAGGCTAATGAAGAACAACAACAACAAGACGATGCAGAAGAAGAAAAATATGGACTGAGAATCGAAGAAGCAGAGAAAAAAGAAAAAAAAATTGAAGAAGAAGAAAGAGTAGTGAGCGAAGAAGATGATGCAGAAGGGGAAGATGAAGAAGATTCTGATGAGGAGACGACGCATGCAGTTCTTCTAACAGACTCGAAGGAAGACACTCGTGCAGAGGTTAGTCTTCATTTTTCCTTTGAATTTGGACGGACGATGACCCTTGTGCAGAGATTAGACGAAAGGGAGATGGTGAAGGAACGGGTCGGGTTTGTAGATGGACGGGCCAATAATGGGTCAGATTATGGAAGGGCAAGTTACACCAGAACATCCCTATCCAATCAGGCCTTTAGTAACATTGAAGGGCGGCCCAATGTTGGGAATAATGAGGTCAGAGATGGGCAAGGTAATGGGCCTGAATCAGGAATATTTAAGAGGGTTGCACTCACGGCCCATTCAAATAAATCAAACTATGAAGGAATGGGGAAAGGGGGTGCTGGTTTGCAATTTGGGCCAAATATTTATCACTGTGAGCCCAATTCTAAGGGTAACACCCAAATTAATGAGGTTCGGCAGCTACCCAAGGTGATTGGGGAAAGCCAAGGTTCGTTACAATGGAGTTCAGCGACCAACGACAATGTCCGATGCAGTGGGAGATACCGACGATTAATGGCAGAGGAAGGGGCTGAAGATGAAATCGAAATTGGGGAAGTGAGTAACGTTGTTGAGGACAAGTCCATTCAACGAAGCTTGCTCAGCGTGGTGGGCCATAATTGTTTGTTCAAAATCTGGAGAGAGGTTCATGGACGAAGAGGGGTGACCTTGATAGCTGCAGGTGTTGTGCAGATTCTGAAAGCTAGGACAGCAAGTGAGGCAATAGAGGAAGTGTATCAGGGACAAACAGAGGACCCAATCATGTTTCAGACTAAATTCCAGCCAACTCTGGGTTGCACCATGTACAGAAGTGAAACTGATTTGAGGGTAATCAATTGGGAATATACTGAAAGTGAGGTTCAAGAAACCAAAACGTTGCAGTTGCTAATTGGGTCAATATGCTTCAAGCTTTGGGACCCAGGAGGAATGTATCTCACATTACCTGTACTCTTCCCTCACCTTGAGGACAAGGTGAATTTTAGAGGGGAGTATTGATGGGCCTTCAATAAAGTAACCAAGCCCATTAATTAAGAATTAGTATATAGAGAGATGTTTAGGGTGGGGTTTGGGATTATTCATGTATTCAGAATTGGTTAGTGGAAATTTGAGAGACCTCTAGGGAACTCTTGAGCCTAGGTGTTTGGTTTAAGAGGGAGTTGAGGCTTTCTTGAGATTTATTTTCTGCATATTAGTGTATGTAAAAGAGGTATGGCCTCCATTATCTCTATAATTTCAATGTTAATTTTCTGGTTCCATCAGTTTTCTCCTTTTAAGTTTTAGAGATTGAAGTAACATGATTGTAAGAAACACTTAGATGCCTATACTTCTAGCCAATGCTATCAAAACTTACAGTTGACTTAAGAAATTGGGAAAGTCAGATTTCAGAGAAGGTCATATAGTAATATAAATGAGAGTTGAATGACCAGTCATCCATTTATAACACTGGTATTCTTGAATAATCACACTCTTGGGTATTTAAAGATTTGAGGTTAGAAACATTTTAAAGTTTTGTCTTCCCTTTTACTGTTACTTTTTTGAGATACTGTTGAAGTATATCAAATCCTCCAACTAAACTTTTTCCTATCCTAACTCTCCACTTAGTCTCATTTTATAATCTGCAAAAAAGAGAAAAATCCAAATCATAGAACAGGAAAATTCTGAATGATGCATGAAATAGGCAAAAAGAAAACAAGTAACTGGATTTTCGCAAGGACATCTTCATTTCTTCTTTTTTTATTTTATCTGTATAGCAGAGAAGGAAAGTACATCTATGGGGAGTATAATATATTGTCCCAAACAGAGGGGGAAACATCATAGAACAAATGCAGCAAAGCTGAAATGCCAATTCCCTTGAAGCATCCTGTTGGACAACCAAAACCATCTATTACTAAGGTTTATTACTTTATTTTAGGAGACAGTATAGGGAAATAAAACCATCTCAACTACGACCATAACTACTTTAAGGAGATGGGAAGGCACTTATGAAGTAACTGCTTGATAATGGAGGCAGAAACTGATGCATAGTGGTTATAGCAATTATGGATCTATAAATAAAATTAGCAGAATAAGGAGAGAACATGCCTCTCGAATGCATGCTTATGTAATTCTATGCACAGACATTAAATATATCAAGAAGGAACCAAGTCAGAAAGTTAGCAGAATAAGGAGAGAACATGTCTCTCGAATGCATGCTTCTGTAATTCTATGTACTGACATTAAATATATCAAGAAGATGTTCCAAAGTTTTATGAATCAGAGGAGTAATTCTAATTTACTTTTGTTACTGTTCTACTTTTCTCTATTGTGTATTGAGTTTTCTGTCAATTGGCATCATAGCTCCCGATCCGAGAACTTTTGATGGTCCACAACCACTGGAAAATGGAATCTTGGTTGAGTGCATTGGACGGACGAATGGAACAATGGCAAGAAAGGTTGCAGCGATGGTATGCAGAGCAAGAGGTTTGTATGCAGGCCTCTTTAGATAATCTTGCACATCTTATTAGAACAAGTGGACATGAAGATTCTCACGAAACCTTCTTGAGAAGTGCCTCATAGTCGGCACTTGAAAGAGTTACTAATCCAGTAGAAGGTGGTATAGCATCAGTTTGAGCAAAGTTGGCAGTCGGTGGCTTCAAATGAGGGTACTTCCTATAGCAGCGTTCTTCAAAATGCCCAAGATTCTGGCAATAATTGCAACGAGGCCTCTGTCTGCGGCCACGTCCGCGACCGCGTCCACTGTTCCAATTGGAATCACTGGCCTTAGAAAAGAATGGACATGGGGTAGTACTGGAGATGATGTCAGTCGTGTTTTTGGACGCATTACTTGAGCCCTCCATCACAAAATAAAATAAAGCAGATGACCAGATCTGAAAATAGGAGAGGAAGGCGAGCTGTTCTGTATCGGAATGGCCGATAAAAATTATTTTATTTTTTTGCGTGAACAGTACCTGTATGGACGCGTGAACAGTGCCTCTACGGACGATGAACAATAAATATGTACCGACGCGATGAACCGTGAGATATGTACGGACTATACGGACGGTGAACAGTAAAATCTGTACGAACTGTACGGACGCGGTGTACAGTAATTTTTTTTTTTTTAACCCGCGTGAACAGTGTAGAACCAAGCCGGAGGGACGCACGGCGTTAGAGGAAGGAGAGAACGCCTAAGTAGTGGGCTTAGGGTTTTACCGGAAGCAAAAATTCCCAGAACAAAGAGCTCTGGTACCAAATTAGAATGTATGAATGTGTTGTATTCAATTGTATATAGAACTGTACAAAAGACCTCTATTTAAAGAGGTAAAATGACCTAATGGGTCAAGCCCAAATAACCTGCTAGAATAACAGAATAATAAATAATACAATGCTATTTAATATTATATTATTTCTAACATCAACTACTATCATAACTGCCTTAAGGATATGGGAAGGCAATTATCAAGTATATGCTTGATAATGGTGGTAGAAATTGCTGCATAGTGGTTATAGCAGTTATGGATCTATAAATAAAAGTGGGAAATTGTAATTTGAGGGGGAGGAATTAAGTCAGACAGTTAGGAGAATAAGGAGAGAGAATGCCTCTCGAATGCATGCTTTTGTAACTCTGTATACTGACATTAAATATATCTAGAAGATGTTTCAAAGTTTTATGATTCAAAGGAGTGATTCTAATTTAATTTGTTTACTGTTCTACTTTTACCTATTGTGTATTGAGTTTTCTATCACATCCATAACCAGAAAAGCCATAAACACAATCCAATACAATGCAAGTTGAGGGGCAGAGAAACAGCCATAAAGATGTAAGATAATTTGCAAGGTCATGGGTATGGGTTGTTTACAATATCGTACAGCAATTAGGTTTTAAAGCAAGAAACTGACAATTAGCTAAGACACTATTTTTTATACCAATGTTTGTGTTATGTGCTTTTAGAGCTCAGATACAAATAGTCATCTTTTCTTAGATGTTGAGGTTGCTTGCCAGCTTTGGAAATGGCTTTTGGAATTTTTTGAGGAGTAGGTTGGTCGGCCTCTTTTGAACATCTTCTATCCATCCATTTCAGCAGCATTGAAAGAGGAAAAATTGCAAGGTCCTTTGGAAGAGTGCTCTCCTCGCAGACTCATTGATGGGATATAATATTTTTTCAAATTCTCATATTAGCATATATGGAGTTTATTTTAGTAGCTCAGTAGTTATTGTAGTGGGCTCTATGTATGTACATATTGTAATGGGCCTTATGGGCCCTGACTGTAGTAATATAGTCCTAAGTGAGCTTACTGTAGCTTTAGTGTACAGGATACGTGTCTCTAGTTTGTTACAACAGATCAACCGTTGTGTAATAGCTTTATATACAGGACAACACATTGCATGTATCAACCTTTAATCAGAATAGAAAATACACTTTCACATTCAGATCTTTCTCTCTTTCTCTTCATGTACTAGCTCCACTCCAACTTGTATACAGAATAGTACTTCTGATTCTCAGAAACCTGTAGTTTCCAATTAAATAAACTCCATATATGCTACTCCTTGTGGCATTGTCGCCTAGGTCATCCTCATAGTGAGGCTCTGAAAATTGTACTAAACTCTTGTAAGCTTCCTATTCCTAATAAAACTGACTTGGATTTCTGTTCTGCTTGTTGTTTGGGTAAATCACACAGACTTCACTCTCCTTCTTCTAGTAAGACATATGATAAACCCTTTGATCTAATTTATAGTGATCTTTGGGGTCCAGCTCCCATCAAATCCACCATGGGTTTCACCTATTATATTTCCTTTGTGGATGCCAACACCAGATTTACTTGGATTTATCCATTAAAACTAAAATCAGAAGCCCTGCAAGTCTTCACACACTTTCAAGCCCTTGTCCTAAACCAGTTTCAATCTATCATCAAGGCTCTCCAAACAGATTGGGGAGGAGAGTACCGTACATTTCAACAACTTCTAAAACAGCAAGGAATCACTCACAGAATTACTTGCCCACATACCCATCATCAAAATGGGGTAGTTGAAAGAAAACACGGGCACATTGTAGAGACTGGATTAACCCTTCTTGCTCATGCCTCTCTCCCAATGAAATTTTGGGATCATGCTTTTATTTCTGCTGTGTACTTAATAAATTGTCTTCCTACAGCAGCTCTGAACTTTGAAATTCCCTTCACAAAGTTAAACGAGACACCTCCTGACTATAAATTCCTCAAAGTGTTTGGGTGTGCATGCTTCCCCTTTTTAAGACCCTATAATCAGCATAAACTTGACTTTCGAAGCAGTGAATGCATATTTCTTGGATACTCACCTAATCACAAAGGTTACAAGTGTCTCAGCTCCAGTGGCAGAATTTTCATTTCCAAGGATGTCCTTTTTAATGAAACCAAGTTTCCCTACTCCTCTTGGTTTGATTCAAAGCTTACAACAACATTACCCACCAATTCCTTCTCTGTGTCCAGCTCCATTCCTCTAGTTGAATCATATAAAGCTTCTAACACTGATTCAGCCATTATCTCTAATGCTAGTTCTGCTGCAGATACTACCTCCCAGAATATTGTTCAGCAAACTGACTCAACTGACTCACTCATTCAGTCACCAGTGTCTCCAGCCTTGAATACAACACCTGCACACTCCCCTGGTCAGTCATCAGCATCTCAAGCCTCGCTTGCAGCCTCTACTTCTCCTTCAAGTGCTTCATCCTCCTCTTCCATTAGTTCAGGTTCTGAATACATCCCTTCAGGTTCTAATGTCTTAATTTCTCCTCCCACTCGTTCTATTCTCACACGCTCTAAAACTGCCATGAGACCTCAAGTTTTTCTTACTTCTCTTGAACCAAATTCTGTCAAGCAAGCCTTAACCAGCCCCAATTGGCTCCCTGCCATGCAAGCAGAATTCACTGCTCTTCTCAATAATTCTACATGGACCTTAGTTTCTCTACCCCCAAACAGAAAAGCCATAGGCTGCAAGTGGGTATTTAGAGTGAAGGAAAATCCAGATGGTACTATCAACAAATACAAATCTAGGTTGGTGGCAAAAAGGTTTCATCAACAAGAAGGTTTTGATTATAATGAAACCTTCTCCCCGGTTGTTAAACCAATTACTATTCGAACCATTCTCACTATTGCTATCTCTTTTGGCTGGCCCATTAAGCAATTAGATGTAAATAATGCCTTCCTAAATGGCATTCTTGAGGAAGAAGTGTACATGAAACAACCTCCAGGCTTTGAATCTTCTGACAAATCTCTTGTATGCAGGTTACACAAAGCTCTTTATGGCTTAAGACAGGCTCCAAGAGCTTGGTTTGACAGACTAAGAGCGGCCTTACTGCAACTGGGTTTTTTAGCAAGCAAATGTGACCCCTCTTTGTTCATTTACAGATGACAGTCTCAGTGTGTGTTTTTACTGATTTATGTGGATGATATTATCGTCACTGGTGGTGATTCTCTGTTTATTCAGTCTCTTATCCAGCAGCTGCACTCTTATTTTGCACTTAAAGATCTTGGAAATTTAGATTACTTTCTTGGCATAGAAGTGAAGAAAGCTTCTTCAGGTGCCTTGTTGCTTTCCCAATCCAAATACATTCGTGATCTGCTTCACAAGGCTAAGATGGCTGAAGCAAAAGGCATCTCCTCTCCTCTTCCTTCAGGGTGCAAACTCTCTAAGCATGGCTCCAATTACTTCTCAGATCCCTCTTTTTATCGATCAATTGTTGGGGCTCTGCAATATGCTACTCTCACTAGACCAGAAATCAGTTATGCTGTTAACAAGGCTTGTCAATTTATGAGCCAACCTCTTGAAGAGCATTGGTCTGCTGTCAAACGCATTCTTCGTTATCTAAAAGGCACCTTGTATCATGGAATGGTTCTTAAACCATCTAATCCCAGCCAGCTGTTCTCAGTCACTGCATTTTGTGATGCAGATTGGGCTAGTGACCCTGATGATCGTCGTTCAACTTCGGGAGCTTGTGTATTCTTTGATTCCAATTTAATATCTTGGTGGTCCAAAAAGCAACACCTTGTTGCTCGATCAAGCACAGAAGCAAAATACCGCAGCCTTGCTCTTGCCACTGCTGAAGTCCTCTGGCTCAAATCTTTACTTCAGGAACTGAATATTCAGTTTTACACTCCACACATATATTGGGATAATATGAGCACTGTTGCATTATCACACAATCCAGTCCTACATGCAAGAACCAAACATATGGAATTGGACATTTTCTTTGTTCGTGAACGAGTTCTTGCTAAAGACATTGTTGTCTTCCATGTTCCAGCTCTGGATCAGATAGCTGACACCCTTACCAAGAGTTTATCAGCATCTCGTTTTGCTTCTTTGAGAGACAAACTCACGGTTGTGGACACACATCTGTTTCTCCACCACCCCTGAGTTTGAGGGGGGCTATTAGCATATATGGAGTTTATTTTAGTAGCTCAGTAGTTGTTGTAGTGGGCTCTATGTATGTACATATTGTAATGGGCCTTATGGGCCCTGACTGTAGTAATATAGTCCTAAGTGAGCTTACTGTAGCTTTAGTGTACAGGATACGTGTCTCTAGTTTGTTACAACAGATCAACCGTTGTGTAATAGCTTTATATACAGGACAACACATTGCATGTATCAACCTTTAATCAGAATAGAAAATTTCACATTCAGATCTTTCTCTCTTTCTCTTCCTTTCTCTCTCTCACTTTCACTTTCTATCATTTTCTCTGACTCAGTAACTGTCCCATGAGAATTATCCATTTTAGGGATGATTAAAGAATTATCTGGAGCTAACGTTTCCTTTGTTTTGTGGTTTTCTGTTTGTTCTCTTTACATACAAATTTAAAAAATAAAAAAAAATAAAGAGAAATTCAAGCATGACACCATACCTGGCAATATCCAAGGCAAAGTTGATAGCTGTTGAAGGACTAAGTGAACCTTTTTCCTTGAGGTACTTATGAAGATCACCCTAAAAATGGCATGACATAGTAATTTAGTAAAGTTTAATCTTAAAGCATGAGATAGCATAAGTTCAGTGCATCAAAAACTACGTGTCTAGTGCTAAGCTGGAAGGATTTATATGCATTCACATACTCCTCTTAGATACTCAGTAATTAACATAAGGGGCTTCCTGTCAGTAACAGCTCCAAGAAATTGAACAACATTAGGGTGTCGAAGCTTCACAAGTAAATTAACCTCATGCCTGAAGTCCTGACTGTATTAAAAAGTAACCCACAAAAAAAAGTTTAAAGGATTAGTGACTGACAAATGACAGCAGAAAAATCAGAGATAGAAAATATGGTTTGTTTCTGAAAAAATACAAACTTAATCACAAGTCTGTGGGTCTCTTCCCCCATTCCCCTCCTTTAGTTTTGGTTATTCATTGATGAACAAAAATAATTATACATGCTTTAGAATAAATCATTTTTCCCTAAAGAGAAGTAGGTTCAACCAGAACAATATATCATCATCAGAAACATTTCAATTACTTATTGAAATGGTTATCTATAGCCAGAGGCAGAACTAGAGGAAGATTGTGAGGGGGACCAGTATGTAGCACCGATACCGACACGGGACACGAGACACGATACAACACGACACTCCGACACGTTAATTCTAAAAAATGTTAGATTTCGACACGTTAGGACACGTTTTGATATTAAATATTATTTTGAATTTATGTAATGTATATTATATTTAATACTCAATAATTTAACAAAAAATGAAGTTAAACTTATAATATCCATCAATTTTGTAAAGAAGCATAAGATATTCCAAATATTTATATTAAACTCAATAAAATGATAATCGTAATCCAACGAATCTAATAATTGGATCTAAAAACGCAACGCAACGCAACCTTTGAACCTTTTTTTGAGTCTCTACAACATGTATTAGAGTGTCTGGAAGTGTCGGAGTGTCGGAGAGTGTCGGGAAGTGTCGGACACGACACGTCAAGATTTTTGAAGTGTCGGTGCTCATAAGAGACCACAGTGAGACAATTTTAGTTCAGGAATGCGAAGTTCAATTTCTTTTAAGAATGCAAAAAAATAAATTAATTAATTAATTAAATACTTTTTAGTGGGGCCATGCTCCCTCTTCACAGGCTCCAAGAGGAGCGCCCCTGCCGATAACCCCGTGTAAGACTTGACAGAAGAAAGACAAAAGTAAGTCATTAGTTTTAACAGATTCATCAACTATATGCAGTCAGAAGACCTATAGATCACACATCCTCTGAAACTCGTAGAAATTAAAAAAAAAAAAAAAAAAATCTTACATCACCAATCTATCATCTGATAGAGATGGAAGAATGCGTTTGACAGCAACAGGTGTTCCACGCCAATGGGCTTTTAAAATCTCACCAAAAGATCCCTTCAGGAAAAACCCATCCACAATAAGACCAAACATCAAGTGCAGATTTAGTTCATCAACAGTGTAAATGCAAAGTATAAGTGAAATCATATAAGCAGCAAAGCAGACCGCAAAAGTAAGGGCAAGAAGCACTGCTTATACAGAATGCAAACTAAGCTAGTGCAGATAAATGTGTCTGATTTTTCTTTCAGTCGACCATGACTAATCTTTAACACTGATGATCACCCAACAGTGAAAAACCAAGACAGACAGAAATTAAAAAAGATTCAAATAGCCAAATTTTCACTATGATGACTGGCAGTGGCAGATTCACAACCTATAAAACCTGCATGTCTGGGTCCAGAAGGATAATAACATCAATCTCAAAGAAATCTATGATAAGACACAATTTCAGACCCACAACTCTTCCACAATAAACAGTAGACCACATACAGTGCAAGTTCTAAAATTCTTCAGTAAGATCTTAATACAATACAATGCCGCTGACATAAAGAAAATGTAAACAAAACCTTTCCAATGCAAACTGAATTCGAGAAGTCCAGCTCAGAAGGGTCAACTTCCCAATCACACTTGTTAGGCAATGGGGGTGGAACAGGCTTGGATTCAAAATGGCTTCCATTTTGGCCCTGTATAACAACGATCAGATTCGGAGACCCATAACAGTAACAAAACCATCAGCAGTCAAAGATTCTTCATGAAGCAATCTAGAGTAAATTTGTATAATGGTTATAGAATATTAAGGCCTCAAGATCTTAAATAAAAATATTGAAATTAACCGGAGGATCCTATCACATTAATAAAGCAACTGAAATTGCAGCAGTAAAGTACTTGTCAAAGCCAATTTACAAGTACTATATTCCACAGCCACATAATTTATATCTTAGTTATCAGGCAGCACTTTAAGTTTGAGATAAAGCAGCAGATTTTATTTTATTTTATTTTTTCACAAACATGGAATCAATTACAAATTACAATACAAGCACACAAATTTCATTTTTCCTTTGGTTTCGTGAAATAAGATTATGGAAAATGCAACTTAATTTGAAACCACTTAATTTCATTAGAGAGAGAGAGATAGAGATAACGAACTTACATAAGACAAGCCTCCATGTGATTCCAAAAGCTCAATCATTGCGGTTCGTTTAGCTCCTTCTGCATCAGCCAGAGGCTTCGAAGAATAAAACAAAACCAAATTTCAGGCATTCATCAGAAAACCTCAATTACGCAGTCACAGAGAGAGAGAGAGAGAGAGAGAGAGAGGGTACAGTGTTTTTCCAACGATCCTGGGCGTTGACGTCAGCACCGAATTCAATCAAGCACTTAGCGACATTGACCCAGCCATGGAGCGAAGCCACGTGGAGCGGCGTGCGACTGTCGTAATCCCTGGCATTCACCAGCGACGGATCCTCCTCCAGGAGCTTCCGCACCGCTGCCGGGTCGTTTTGGTGCGCGTGCCATAGTATCAGCGAAGTCCGGCTCACCCGCGCCTTTTCCTTCTCCTTCGCCGCCGACCCGGACGAACCGCCGCTGCTCATCCCCGCCGTTTGCTATTATCGTTGGGCTGTGGAAACTGATTACTAATGTGAAATTCAAGAGGGAAATCACATGCAAATGCAAATGCAAATGCAAATGTAAATGTAAATGTAAATGCAAAATGCAAGTGGTTCTCTTGCTCTATAGCATAATTTGTGGCTTTCTTTCTAGTCTCTAGGTGTGGTCTGATGGGGAAGTTTTTGGTTCTTTATCAGTTACTCTACTTTTACTCATTCAACGTAATTTATTTTTTCTCCACTGGAATTAAATAACTAACACTCTTTCTGTTTTTCCAACTCGACACTCGTATAAAAATGAGTTGACTCCGTTGTAAAGAAAAAAGAGATAAAAGATTAATAACCCTCATTTATTTTTATGTGAATACGATAGGAAAAAAATTTCTATAATAAAAATAGAAACATTTTTTCCTTCCTTTTAACATGCAATTACAAATAAATTATAATTAAATCATTAATCTACTCAATTAAATTAACTAAATTACTTTACCCCAAAAAAAAAATTAATTAAATTACGACTTAAAAGTCTTACCGATTCAAATTTCAATTTGATTTAAAAATATTATCATTCCCACGTGCTTCTTTTTCTGTTTTAATATAAGTGACTCTTGACCTTGCCACTATCTGAATTATATATGCACGAGATTGCGACCATAAACATTGAGAATTGCTCTGGCTTTTTTTGTCAATCTCAAAACAATAACTCTACTGTGGGAAATCATTACATAATATTGCCTATAACTATGAAGTACCGGCACTTCAAAAACTCTGACGTGTCATGTTCGACACTTTCCGATACTCTTCGACACTCCGACACTTTAATACACGTTGTAGAGACTCAAAAAAAATTCAAATGTTATATTGCGTTGTGTTTTTAGTTCCAACTATTAAATTCGTTGGATTACGATTAACATTTTATTGAGTTTAATATAAATATTTAAAATATCTTATGTTTCTTTGTAAAATTGATAGGTATTATAAGTTTAACTTCATTTTTTTGCTAAATTAATGAGTAATAAATATAATATACATTACATAAATTAAAAATAATATTTAATATCAAAACGTGTCTTAACGTGTCGAAATATAATAAGTTTTAGAATTAACGTGTCAGAGTGTCGTGTCGTAGCGTGTCTGGTGTCCCGTATCAGTGTCGATGCTACATAGGCCTATAAAAGGAAAAGTGGAAAATTCTACTAGTTGTGTCTTAACGTGTCGAAATATAATAAGTTTTAGAATTAACGTGTCAGAATGTCGTGTCGTAGCGTGTCTGGTGTCCCGTATCAGTGTCGATGCTACATAGGCCTATAAAAGGAAAAGTGGAAAATTCTACTGGTTGACCCCAAAATCAAGTCTTGGCATATGGAAAAGTGGAAAATTCTACTGGTTGATACCAAAATCAAGTATTGGCACATGATAGTGGATAACCGGATATTCCATGTTCCAATAGGGGAGCAACACCTATGATACTTTCTTTATACATATAAGGCCGATTTATCTTGGATCCATAAAATCTATATAGGGCTACCTTCCATAGGTTGTTTCAAATTCTCAATGAAAAGCCGAAAATTTGAACATTAGCATTGAGCAGCCATATATATACACGCTATGTTTTTGTTTTTGTTTTTGTTTTTTTGGATACATGTTATATTCTTTTCAATTATACTGATGAATGAATTTCTAATCATTATACATATTTTTGTTCCTTTAGGGGGCTAAGCATATTAGTATACAATTGCTTTCCTCCCATCACAAGGGAATTTGAAATTCATATCAAATCGTCTTGGTCTTCTAGGGACCGTTTTCGAGCTCGCAGATTGAGCTTAAGACTTTCAGGTAGAGGAGGTGTCCTCCCTCTGCGGAATAGAACTGCAAGAGCCCTCATTTTCCGGCAAAGATCAAATATCTGCAGGAAGTTGTGCAAATATTATGGTATAAGTTTTCAAACAACAGAGAACAGTGACAAATAATATTTGCTTAGTTATTTGTACCGATGAGGCTTCTATCTCAGCAACACCCTCACAGCCTTGACCACCTCCTTGTAGCAAGTCACAATACTTTACCGCTTCATTTTCATCTTCAAATACCTGCAACCATTTGTCAAATTGTAAGTGATTAAATTATGTGAATGGATCAAAAATTACAATAACCAATATGTTATATACAATATTGTATCATTATAAGAAAAACAGTCCAATGCAACGCTTTTGCTTTCAATAAAATCCTAGGCATTAATAGGTTCTGTGTTCCCCACTTCTTCTTAATTAATGGTCATGTGACTCATGTCTTAATTAGAAATGAATTTATTTATTTTTAATAATTTATAAATATTTCTAATTTATATGGTCTTCAATCCGTTAGGGATACCTTCAAGAATCAATGTATGATAGGTATTTGAATCTTCACTCGGATTAGCCAGCCTTCCCACGCCCTCAAAACAAAAAAAGGAAATAAAAAAAATAAAAAAATCGCAAATGCATTGAAAGTACTGTAATGGCATGGTTCAGCTTATTCTTTAGGCTAGCAGGGAATATTAGGGAAAACAAATCAAGGAATTTTGTAAGTTGCATCCTAGTCCTAGTTAGCATTTGGAAGGTAAACCTTAGTACAACAATTAATGTTATTGCCGTGTGACTTGGAGTTCACAGGTTTGATTCAACTAATCTGCCTCTTGAAAATGCCAAAAAAAGCCACCTCCTGTAGACCCATTGATGCGGAATGGGTGTTAGAGGACCCAAACCCTTCAAAGTCTATTCTAGACAAATTAATTAATTAATTAGTTTTTATGTATTAGTAAATAACAGTTGTGACAGGAGCTATTGTTAGTTTATGTTTATGCATTAGGGAAGTGAACTGTTATGGATTAAGAGCTAGGCTATATCCCTCAATGGATGAAGTATGTCAATATGAAAGTGTTCAAAGAAGCAGGGACCAAAGCTCAAGAAGAGTCACCACTAGTGCAATCACAGAGATGGCTGTGATGAGGGGGATGGTGTGTAGGCTACTGTGACTCTAAAATCCAACAAAGTAACAGCACAAAAACGTATTAGAAACCAGGTGCCTCCTCTACTGGAGAGGAGGGATTATACAAAGGAGTGAATATTCCCTAATGATGATGAGAGAGAGAGAAAACGTGAGTCAAAATTGTTAGTCATTGCCTCCACTATTGCAGTGAGGTGTTGCCTTACCAACTGAGCTGTGCAAGGAGAAAGGGATCCCCGTGGTGTGACCCATGAGCTCACTCACAAGGTATTACCTAGTGAGACCTCTATTGGGCCATTAAGTGTATGGCCCATCCCACTGGGCCTGTGTAGGCCGGCCACAACAGGAAGGAAGTTACTTTGTAATTAGGAAGTTATTCTGTTTCTGTATTTTATTAGTTATGTGATGGTTTATGGGAGTTAATCAGAAGATAGATAGGAGAATAATATGGGACTGAGGAAGGCTCCGACTCCTTGTGAAGAGGAATATCCTCTAGTATTGTATAATTATTGAAGTAATTGAATTCTGCCAAGTGTGGTTTCTATTACTCCTTCTCTGTTTTCCAGTTGGAATCTGAAAATCAATCCTGGGCAATAACACCCACGTAATAAAAAACATTTTCGGAGCTCCTGTTACACCAAGTACTTGGTACATCATTTATTAAATATGGAAAAAAGTAATATTTTTATCCTATCCTCACCTTTATGATTATTTCCACTCATCCCATATTTTTCTCTTTTTGGTAAAGGAGTACATTATACATACTCCAGTTGTACCTAAAATGAGCTCCACCTAATGAATCTAACCCTTTCCTGGACCATTTATAGCACCAGGTTGCCCTTTTTTATCCTAGTTAGCAATTAGCAAAGCAAGCATATTACAATTACGTTGGAAGGAAATGGAAGCACATAAACTTCTAGTATTTTCTGAAGCATTTCATGTTACAAATTGGATGTTTGGAAAGATACAAAATAAAAATATAGAAATTTAGCTACAATTTCGTGTGTATGTGTATGTGTGTGTGTGTGTGTGTGTGAGAGAGAGAGAGAGAGGGAGGGAGAGAATAGAATACATACAAGCACTCCCTCTCTAATATCTTCAACAAGCATTGGAAACTTTGTCCCTCCCCTTGCTTGTTTGGTCTGATTTCCAATTCCAGATCTCCAGTTTCCTCCTTTAGAAAACAATAACCCAAGCTCTCTTTCAACTTCACTGTTACACAAAAAAAAGTAAGCTCAGGTAAGGCAAAAGCCAATTATTAATTAATTAAATTTTTTTTAAAAGAAAGAGAACAAAGCGAATGAAACCTTATACTTCTCCGGGTTTTCATTGTGCACAATTGATTTTCCTTTTGGGTGAGCACATACACAGGCTTCGAATCTTCTCTCCAAGGGTTGGCATCCAAAACTGACGAAAAGAAAAATAACAAATTAAAAACCAACCTTGTCCCTAAAATGAACTCTGTTATTTTTTTATTTTATTTTTTTTTTTCCATAAAACGCAAAATGGAAAAGGCAAAACGCAGCGCGTACCATCGTAGCTGCTGGAATCGAAGGATTGATGGAGATGTCTGCGCATGTCGTAAGCGCGAGAGGAAACGCGTTTGACGAACTCGTTGGAGGTTCCGGGAATGGTGCCGTCCAAGTGAAGCGCCCTGTCGACTTCGTCGTCTCCTGCTGCTGCGGCGGCGGCGCCGCCCGAGTTGCAGGAAACGTGCTTCCTTCTTGTTGAAGAGACGAGGGTGGTAAGAAGACGGGGACGATGAGAAAAGAGAGGAAGTCGTCGAGTTTGAGGGTGGAAAGGGTTGCTTGCAGGTAGAACCATGGAGGGCGACACAGAAGGAAGCGAATCCATCTAATCAAATCAAATCAAATCAAATTGGTTGCAATTGGGTTTCTATTTTCTACTTTGAAGAGAAGAGAGAAGAAGAAGAGAAGCAGAGTTAGGTTTGTGAATGTGGGGGGATTTTGTGTTTTTTTTTTTTTTTTTCTCTCTCATCTGTGTCTGTGATTCTGTGAAGCGGTGGGACTGGGAGGTGTGGGTCCCACGTGGATCTTCTTTCTTCCAAACTCTTAGCACGCTCACCAATCAGGACCCATTTTGGCATGGCATGGCATGGACTCAACTTCGTGATCATCTTTTACATGATAACTTTCCCCGTTCAACCATCTAACTCATATTATATTCAAATCGGGGATTCTTATAGCATGTTTGAAATCTGTTTCAAAAAATTATTTTTCGATTTTTACAAATATAAAAAAATATGTTTGATAAGGTTTGTTTTCTAAAAAAAATAAATTGTAATTGTAATTATTTCTCACTTTAAGAGTCAAATTTAAAAATACATACGATTTATTTTTATTATATTTTGACTTTTAATTTTCAAAATAAAAAAAAAATATAGAACGTATTTATTTCATGGGAAAGAATATTATAACAACCAATTAGTATTATTACCAATGCTACTACCAATCAATTTCACTGTTAGATCGATTATGTTAATCTAACAGTTATATTTATTTTTATCTTTATATGGTTATTATTCCTCGTATTTAATACTTTATATTTATTTTCACTTTTATATGGTTACGATTTCTCATATTTAATGCTTTCACATTATATATAAGGAATCGTAATTATACAAAGATAAAAATAAATATAACCGTTGGATCAACATAATCCATCTAACGATGAAATTGATTGGTAATAACATTGATAGTAACACTAGTTGATTGTTACAATATTCTATCCCTTATTTCATTAACTATTCTACGAAATAGTTTAAGAACTAAAAAATCATAACACAATAAAACAGGCATTTAGGGCCCTGTTTAAATAATATTTTTAAAAATAATTTTTTGGTTTTCAGAATAAAAAACTCATTTGCTAAGGATTATTTTGTTAAAAAACGAATTTAAATTTGTTATTATTTTTTTATTTTTAGAATCAAATTTAAAGAATATATATGAGTTGTTATTGTTTTATGTTTTAACTTTTAATTTTTAAAATAGAAAAAACACATAAAAAGTACATGTTTTTGTAACTATTTTACAAAGTGAAAAATATTTATCTTTAAAAAGATGAAGAAGGTTATATTTATTTTCGTTTATAACCTCTTACAAACATATCTTAACGGTTGATTTTCGTCAATCAACGGTTATCATTTATTGCAAAATAATAATTAGTTAATAAGTTTAATTTGCGAAAATAATAGTCGTTGATTTATGGAAATAAACGGTTACGATATAGTTGTAAGAGATTATAAACGAAACAGATTGTAAGTATAACCTTCCTCTTAAAAAATATAGAGTTGTGACATTTTAAGTGAAAGAAAGACACAAATAAATATTTTTATTTAAAATTTAAATTAAAAAAATCATCCATTTTTTTCCATAATTTTGATTATTTTTGTCTTTCTCTCACTTTAAAATTTAAGTGGTACAATTCTATATTCTTTAAAGGGTTTTCGTTTTATCCTTTAACATAACACAATAAACTTTTCTACACTCACAACATTTTGTGGGGCCCACATTTTTTAAAACAAAAAAATAAATAAAAAATTAAGGCACGTAAAACGAATCTCTATAACGTTACACAATCACTTTTCCTACAACATAACTCTTATAAAACCCTTCTTTAAAAGAACAAACATCAAACTTGTCAATTAAGAGTGTGCAAAATAACCAAAAAACTGAACCGAACCATGAACCGAACTAAATTGCACTTAAAATAACCGATTTTTAAAAATCAAATCATGAATCGAACTAATTTAAGAACTGAACTGTTTCCGAACCAAATTGATTTTTATAACTTTATTTTTTCATTTTTTTTATTTTCAAAATAGGGTCGACCCGAACCGGTTTCGAATCGAACCGAATCGTTTCCAACCAAATCGAATCTCTTTTGAATCGAACCGAAACATTTTCGAACCGAAATATTTAAACCAATTCAATTTGATTTTTTAAAAAAATCGGTTTGGGTTGACCCATACACATTTCTACCTTCAACAAATAGTTTTAAGAAGAAGAAAAAAGTCAACACAACTAAACATACCCTTCGTTCTTCATTTTTTCATCGAATCATGCATCCTTTATAAATAAATTATGTCTCTTTGTACTGAAAAGAAATTATGTCTCTGTTCTTGAATGCCTGAAACTGAAACCGGCAGATTTACGAAAAGTGTTTATTATTTTAAATGACATAAAATTATGTTATTTTAAGAGAAAGATAGACACAAAAACATATTTTTTTACTTAAAATTTAAATTAAAAAAAAAATCACTCATTTTCTCTCCCATGATTTCCATTTCTTGCGTCTGTCTCTCTCTTAAAATTATTTAACTTATGTCATTTAAAATGACAAACACCAAACTCATATAAACGTGCATAAAATTATATAAATGTAGGAAAAAATGTGTATCATTTTAAAGGATGTAAAGTTGGGTCATTTTAAGTGAGAGAAAGAGATAGATAAAGGAGAAGAGAGAGTGGACGAAAAAATATAAAGGTGTGAATCTCACCTGAAATGACACAACTTATGTAATTTAAAAGGACAAATATTTTTTCTATAAATGTATAATGTGTGTTTTTCAATATTGTTGTTAGGGAATAACATCTGCCATTTTAAAGAATATAAGATTATATTATTTTAGATCTTAACCGTTGATTTCCGTCTATCAACGATTATAATTTATTGGATCAAAATTGTTAATTAATTAATAATATATTTGGCCAATAGATTATAACCGTTGATGGAAGGAAATCAATGGTTATGATCTAAAATGATATAACCTTATATCCTTTAAAAGGATAGATGTTTTTCCCTTGTTGTTATAAATATTAATTTTTTTTTTTAGTTTGTACTTCCTTTAAAACTTTTTTCTAAAAAAAAATCTGCGTCATAATATATGTTTATGCATATTGTAAATGTGAATTTAGTCTGTAATAATAATACCATGTAGGTGGATTATCAGAAAGAAAAAACATATTCCGAATTTTTACGTAACTTTTTCAATTATTAGAGAGTTTGGCATCCCTAGTCTTTCCGGAGGAAACCCTTTTGAAGAACAAATCGCATGAGTATATCAACGGGCAGACGAACGTTGGGAAACATGAAAAGACATTTATTTATGTTACATATTCACAATTTTGACATAACTTCTTTAATTATTAGATGAAATAAAGGGATTTAGACACTATGACTCTAAAGTCAAAAGGCATAGAAAAGAAGCACAACAAATGAATTTGAAATTAATAAAGAGAATGATTGTTCTCAAAAATAATAATTTATATTCGAAATTCAATAACCTATAATTCGAGTCTTAAAACCTTATGTCAAATAGTCCTAAAGCATAATTAAAATATGCTTATAATAAAGAAAAATTTAAATATAATTGATTACATATAAATCAATATTAATCACATCTAGAATAAAGAAATAATTAAAATTAAATCAACCTAATAATTAAAAGATTAAGAAAAGAGTCAAATCATATTCTGAATGTAAGCCTTTCCTTGTAAGTCCATTCTAAGTACATCATCCTCATTTTCTAAGAAAAGATTTGTCCTCGAATATGCTTTTTTGGGTGGCAACTCTTCTAGTATTATATCACTAAATTTCCTAATTAAGAGTAGAGCTTGTGAATGACTATTTGATCTGCTTGGCATGTTCATCTGTATTAGAATTGAATCGTGTGGGGATTGCAATGGTGTGAGATCTATATAAGTAATTGGATTATGCCCATAAACTATCTCCAAATAACTATTAGTGATTCGATTATGTAATCTGCCATAGGAGAATTTTGTCTAAGGTAACATTAAGTTCCATTGTCGCGGATTATTTCCAATCAAACTTCCAGCAAAAGCTAAATCGTCTTCTCCATAGAGCATGATGTTGTTATATTCGTTGTACCAAAGTTCACCATTTTGCTTGCAAATTAAAGACTTCTTGAATAAAGAATCATTCTCCATGGCGTCTTTGGATATAACTTCAGCTTTGTTGGAGATATTAGGATTTCCTTGACTTTCCACGTAACCCTTTCATTAATCTCAACGAAATACAATATGAAGGATGCAATCCAATATCTTTTATCTTCATTTTAAAGTTTGCCTCCACCGTAATAGTAAGCAGGTCATTCTTGTAGCTCCCTCCGTCTATTATCATATTGCAGACTTTTCCTCCACTAGTGCACTCAATATGAAAGATGGTGTGCCTAAGCCATAATTTATCTTCTACTTTAGCAACACCTAAAGCTCTACTGGTAACTACGGACTCACCATAATCATTATAAAGGATCTCCTCTGCCTCTAGATTCCATCGTATCACTCTCCCTCATATTTATCATAGCCAGGGAATTTGTCATAGATTGGAGCATCAACAAGTGATTCGCATGATCTTGCTCTCAATCGGATTCATCATAGACAGGGAACTCGTCATATAATGGAGTCTCAACAAGTGGATTCTTATTGTTCTACTCTTTATCGAATTCATAATAGACATGGATCTCATCATAGACCGGAGATTCAACAAGAGTCACAATCTGCAGATTTGGACAATCCATGACGAAATGCCTAATCCATTAACACTTGTAACACATCTTTGCTATAGCTCTTCTTCTAGTAGATTTTTAGTATTATGCCCTTCCTTGAAAGTAGGTTTGGAAATCGCTTCATTGGCTACCACTTGTGTTGGATTAGCAGTCATCATTGGCTTGAAAAAATGGCTTTGAAATTTAAGACTGCTACCCTTCCTTTTACACTGCCATTTTACCTTTAAAGTCAGTCTACACACATCATTATAGCTCCAATATTGATGTAAATGAACAACATCGAAAATCTTAATTTGCAATCCTCTCAAATATCAAGCAATTGTTTCTTCTTCTTCTTATTCTCTAGCCACATCACAACACATCCTCAAGCGGTCAAACTCATTAGTATACTACTTAATCGTTAAATCCTCCTACTTTAAGTTGTGATATTTAATAAATGATTCTCCTTGTATTGATTACGTAGAACCTTTTTTGTAGCATCTTATCCATCTTGTCCCATGTCACAATGTTCTTCCCATCCCTAGCATGATGTGTTTTCATGTGTTTCCATCAATTCAAGGCATGCTTCCTTAATTTGATTGCCACGAATTTAACCTTCCGGCATTCGGTCAAATCTTTGATGTCAAAGATCCTCGTGATGGCATACAACCAATCGATAAACTCATTTGGATGAATTTTGTCCTCAAACTCAAGAATCTCGATCTCCATCCCAATGTTTGGAAGAGATGAATAAATTCTTAGTCGAAATCTATAGTTTCGTCCCTAGCTCAAAACAACAAAGAGGGGGACGTCTCTCTCATCATATGCATCTCTGGAGTTCATCTTGTCTTCTGTTTGAATGGACAATTGCGATCTCGCAAATTGTCGTTCTAGTTCCTCAACCCATCGTCATAACTTTTGTTGAAACGTTAGAATATAGCTTGAATAAACGAATTTGGGATTGATAAAGAAAATCTTTGCTCTCAAAAATAATAATCAATATTCAAAATTCAATAACCTATAAGTGAAGTCCTAAACACTATTTAATAACTTATAAGTGAAGTCCTAAACACTATTTTATAGGGTGTCAAATAACCCTAAAACATAATTAAAATATACCTATAAAAATGGAAAATTTAAATATAGTTAATTACAAATACAACATTAATCATACCTAAAATAAGGGAAACAATTAAAATCAAATCAATCTAATAATTAAAAAATTAAGAAAAGGAATCAAATCACATTTAAAATATAAATTTTCTCATGTAAATTGATTCTAGGTGCATCACACTCAACCATTGAAAAATCAATTAAGATGTCAAATATATTTTATTAAATTTCTGGCAAAAAAAAAAATTCTGATTGTCTAGCATTTTTCCAAAAACAATAAGATTTTATGAGAGTGAAACTAAAATGAAAAATAAAAGAGAGTTGTCAATGTGGTTTATGCAAAAAGATAGGACTTAGAGTAAAATAAAAAAGGATGGGAAGTATTGACCCTTCTGATTGGTATGTTAGATGAAATATATTGAAGTCACGCCATTTTTCTTTGGGTGTAGAAACTTTAAAAATAAAAAATAAAAAATCACCAAAGAAGGCTAACAGGCCCTTCGATTTATGTTAGAAGGGGGAAATGAGACCTAATTGGGGAACGGACTTTTAAAACTCCCTTATTAGTTCCAAGTTTTGCTCTTTAAAACTCCCTTATTAACTTTTAAAACTCCCGTACAAGATTTTTTTTTAGGATTTTCAAGTTGTAATTGTATTTATCCACGTTTGATACAAGATTTTTAAAATTTTCTCAAAAATATGATTTTTTCAAGATTTTATTTGTGTATAAATTTTTTTTTAAAATACCATCCAGGGAGTGGTATTCTAAGATTTCTATGACAAGAAAAAATTTAATATAACTAAACATAGTATCATGAAAATTAATCAAATATTTTCAGAAATATTTTAGTCTATCAAACAATTTTTTAGTAACATTTTTTAAAAATTTATCTTATTATCATATCCCTGGGAAATCGTGATTTCCTAATAACTCCTCTGCCGTAAATTTCAGTCATGAAACAAACACTTCAAGAAATTGGCTGTTATGTGTCTTACACGTCAAAAGCCTTGTGTTGGACACGTTTTCATTTCAGAACATATGTAGAAACAACTAATTTCTTCGTGTCCCGTATCCATGTTTCTCGGATTTTCTGAGACGATACTGAACAGTTCAACAATCAAAAGTGTTTCTTTTTTCTTTTTTCTTTCCCTTCCCCTGAGTGCAGTGCCGGGGGGGGGAGTCTTTAGCGCTTCAAACCGAAGCTATGACAATGAGCAAGGCGCTAGCATACAGCATTAGCACAAAGGATTTGGAATTCATAAAAAATGCTTGCAAAGCATCTTGTCATAAAATGAGTATACATCAACAAAATACTTGAATCAAGTACACGCTCTTTCAGTTCGAAAAAAAAAAAAAAAAAAAAAAGCATAAACAGCAAGATATCACTGAAAAGCATCACAAATGGCTCCTATATACAACGAAGCACATACAAGCATAAAAGATAGCTTGCACCCTGTCGTATCTTGTGCATATTATTATTAGTTAATGAGATAGCTTGTAAAATAGAATAACAACTATAGCAAGAACAAGAGCTCCAATCAGAGATGCAACGATCCATTTGTTTCTAGTTATTCTTCGTGACATGCTCGTTAAAACCTTCTTACTCTTGTCGATAGCATCATCTACCCCATGAAGCTGCAAGTCATAGAAAAAAATGACCATCAACCAACAATCACCACGGCTTCTACATTGCACTTGCAATCTTATTCTCCGAGGAAGCATATCATGATTGATTTTAATACTTCTCCTTAGAGAATAAGATCATCTCATGATTCTTTCCTAGTAAATTAAAAGAGGACTAAAACTATCTAAAGTTGACATAAACAGAACACCATTCAAAAAAACAGCATTCACATATGAACATACCTTCTTATGGGAGTTCAGGAGAGTCTCACGCTGCTGGTGTAAATCTTGAAGTATTGAGACACCAATTTCTTCAGTCTCCAACATTGTTCTTCGGCTCTCCCTAAGTCTCTCACTCGAATCATTGATTCTCTCTACTGACATAGTTAATCTTTCTCTCTGATCAGCAGATGCCTGCAATATTATCCATTTCCCCCCACCAAATAATAGATTACAACGTCAGATCTACTGCATTTCTTGCCTTACAAGTTCAACCAACTTAAAAAACCTACTAATTTCAAAATTCAGAAAACAAAATATGGGGATAAGCCAAACAGATCCTAAGGGATGCATGTGCAAAACATTTGCAACCTTATTTGCACGAAACTATCAGTCTCATTCCCATCCCAGTCATAATGCTCTATGACGTAAGTGATCAAATACGTATGCCATGCTTAATAACAATAATAATCGCAACTCAGGCTGCAAAATGGATGCAAAACACAAACATCTTACAATAAATACACCTGCAATAACATAGCCTCTATATGAACTGGGTGCAGTTGCTGATATCGAACCCACATTCAGTCACAAATATTTCTTCAAACTTTAATGGTCTCTAGGAACTAGAACCATACATTCTACAACGGAATTCAGAATTAAAAAAGGCTAAAGATATCAACACTAAATACCCTAATATGATGTACAAAAAAAGAGAGTAATAGAACTGTGAAAAAACAGTAAAAAACTAATGATGAATATTAGTGTGGTAACTAAAATAACATTCAGATTCAGTCAATTAAAAGATCACTTTCTGAAGAGCCTTAATGGTAGTTACTTGGTTAACAGGTCAAGACATATTCATTCATGATCCCAAAAAGGAGATACAGAAGTGAATAAATAGTATTTGATATTATCACAAGCAAACAAAAAGGAAAATAATAAGAACTAGAAACAGAACTCCCCCCCCCCCCCCCCCCCCCCCCCCCCCCCCCCAAATTTAGAGCTCTCTAACCAAGAAAGTCACAAGCTTCCTTCTTTTGTTTTTCAGATAAATTTGCTATCAAGTAAAACAATCCAGAGTTCCAGATATACCAAATGTGCATCTGCCATTCCAGCCTCCAACAAATCTTCACGGGCAGCCTGATCAGCAGTAGGTGATGTTAACCGTTTAAATTCCTTTTTCAACATGTTTAGATCGGATTTGTATTCCCTCAACTTTGCAAGAAGCATTGCTTTTACACTTGGCTGCAAACTTCTTGCCTCAAGGTCCATCTTCCGAATCTGAAGAGAGAGAAAGAGAGAGACGGGGAATCAAAAACAGATAAAAGATAATACCCATAAAAATAAAGCCTGGGGATGTAAGCAAATATTTCAACTTTGTACCAGAACATCAGCGTCATCTAGTCCAGCTTTGATCTCAGAAAACTTTTGCTGCTTCTGTTCTGAAATTAGTGTTGATTAAATAAAATTCAGCAACCAGGATTTAACGTGAAAGTAAATGATAAGCCAAAATACATCTTTATGTCACAGAAGCATGCACAAGAAAACATTAGACACCCAGCGCAGTAAATTAAATCCTCCAGCTTCACAGGAAAATTTGTTTAAGAATTCATTTCTAATGAGTAAATATTATTAACAAAGGGAACATATGACCAAATAGATGTCACTAGGGATAATCCGATTGCACTGCAGCAACCAGCAAACTTCACTCAAGTCCAAGAACTTGCCTAGTCCCAGTTATATAATTAACTCAACTGATCAATAACTGTTGATATAGGATACTTCATCAAATCATATAGCTATAGCACGACATTATTTAATAACACAATTATGATTTTCACTTGTTTTGGCCACCTCTTGTCATTCAAAGAATTTCTAGTACAACAAATTTTGGACAATAATCCCTATTATCTTGCTCATAGTCAATTCAACACCATCTAATAGACAATTTGGAAGAAGAGTAAAGCAATCAGCCAATCTAAGCAGTTCCACTTCCCAATAGACAAACTATGATGTCTTCAGAATCAATCAGAGCAATGAAGCTACAGCAGCAAAGGCGAAAAAACACATAAGGGCAGCAGAAGACATCAAAGAACAACACAGAAAAACAGGTAAACGACAAGGAACAGGTGCAAAACGAAAAAGGGTCCTCTGGAACTGGGTCAAAAGACAACAAAGTTTCGATTTTTAAGGTACCTTGGTCAGAAACAAGAGACGCGGAACTGCATTTGCGGGAGAGATTAGCAGAGAGCTCGCAGTACTGGCGCTCGTAACCTTCGAAGACCTCGCTCATGGTGAGTATTTGGTGAACACCCTTTTTCAGAAAAGAGAAGAAATTGGGAATAGGGAATCAGAAATAATAGAAACCCAATAGTGTAAGGTCATGGGTGCTTGATTTTACCTTACCTTGGATCGAATGGTGAGAGAGATCTAAACAAGCTTGAGTTTTTGGGTCTGTTGTTGTTGGTTAACGATTCTTCTACTCTTCAGGAACAGTGAAAATCATAGCGCAAGTTTCCTCTTGCACTGGATGAACTGTAATTTCATAAAAAGCAGGGAATGTTCGCGTGCGGTTCGGACACTTTGGATGTTGTCTGTTAAGTTAGCGGTTGCCGGTTTCTGTTGACCTTAGTTTATAAAAGTCAACAGTCAAATTTTTTTTTTTACTACTGATTATTAGAAAGGTGGAGAGTCTAATCAAATTCACCTCATTTTGCTTAATTTAGAAGAATAATGTGGATCCAACTAGAGACAATTTGACACAATTATTTTTTAATTTTTCTTTTCTAAAAAGCAATCAAATATAATTCTATAAAAACTTTTATTATAAATTTTTTTATAACGAACAAAAAAAAAGAAAATTATTAAAAGTCGAGTAACTTTTTTTAAGATATATGGCAGATTTTTGGAGTCCCCCTATTTATTTTACTCTTATTATAAATTTATATTTATAAATTTTATCCTTTAGCATAATGATTTATTATAATGACAAATCATATTTCATTCTTCCCTTTAAAATCCTAACAACAGTTTTATATAATTACCAAATAGCTTTTAATTTTTTTTAAATTCTTTTCTTTAATTTTAACTTAATAGTGATTTTTAATTAAAAAAATAGGCCAAACATGCTGTTATTCTTGTTATTTTTAGAGTTCACTTTGGAACTAACTTTTTAAATTTGTATACTTTAATATAAATTTGATAGTTTTTCATGAGTACATAATTTTAAATAGGAATTTTATAATTTTCCTCTCTTTTATAATAAAGTTAATTAAAAAATTACAAATTGATACAAGTAGTTACAAATTCATGGGGGGGAAATCACAATGGCTATTTTTAAAATTATAAACTCATACAGATAGTTCATATAATTATAGTACTGAAGTAACCCTATTATTTCATATTTATATTATTTTACCATTTAATTACAATTAAAGTTACATATTTTTTTACATATTTACATTATAATTTTATCACAGACGGTTTACCAAAAAAAAATAAAAATTATCACACACGTTATATGCAAGAAAATATAATTCTTTAAAACGTGGATGAATTGAAAGTTTGTATATGTTCTTCCGGAAAACATTTTCATTGTTAATAATTAATAAAGATGTCGAGTTTGTTACCCAAAAAAAATGTCAAGTTTCTAAAAAAACAAAAAAGAAGTTAAGCTTTTACGTGGCAAAACATCAGTTTACATGCATTCACTACTTGTATACATAGCTCTTTAAATTGTGAAATCAATGCATTCAAAATGAAAAATCTAAAGATATAAGGATTTTAATCATAACAAACAAGTATGGAAAGAAAACTTCAAGTATTACAATTTGCAACAATCAAAAAGAAGTCTAAAGAATTAACCAACCAATGTGAAGTTCATTAAGACAATGGACAAAGCTTAAAGAAGATCAAAACTCAAGTTTCAAGAGAAGAATCTAAGGGCTCGTTTGGTGGACAGGATAAGATATTGGTAGGATATGATATGAGGCTGATAAGGATAAGATATGATATGAGGATGATAAGCTTATATCATGTTTTGTGTTTGATGAGCACCTGATTAGCAATCTGATAAGATTATGTAGAAGAAGAAAGAAAAAATAAAATATAATGCAATAAATACAAATATATTGGGTAACGTGGGAATATATTGGGTAGCGTGAGGATATATTGGGTATTCAATATTGGTATCATATCCTATTGAATCCTAACCCAGCTCCTCCCATAGAATAAGAAACCATGTATTGGATAGGATAAAATTAGTCAATAGGATAAGCTAATCATATCCTATTGACCCACCAAACAAGAGATAAAAGTAGGATATGATAAGTTATCATATCCTATCTTCTTTATCAGGTGCTCCAAACAGGCCCTAAGTCTAAAGAGTCCACGAGTAATATATATTTTAGGACTTAGAATTAAATGCAAGGGTGATTGACAACTTGCATGAAAAAGCTCAAAGTATTTTTCAAAACTCATGCATTAAATCATCATTTGATATTGAGAATCATTCCTAGTATCTCACATTCATGAAAATATGTTTTCAAATGTTTATCAAACTAGTACATGACACGTGCGATGCATGGAGAAAAAAAAATAGTCAGTTTGTCGGGAAAAAAAAACATCGAGAAGCAATTGTATAGTATTATACTCAAAAAAATATGTTTATTAGAGCGCACACAAGCTATTCATCCTTTCACAATCAAAAACCAATTCTTTATGTTTTCAAATGTTTATCAAATGATTGAAAGTGATTAAAATACACTTGAAATAAAGAAAACTATTTTCTGATGAATTTCCAACCTTTTAATTACCTTTTGAGGTAACCGATTACCCCTTTAAGATAATCGATTATCCATTGCAGCAAAAGACAAAAATAACAGCTCTTAATGGCTAGTTCTCGAAAAATGGCTGAATATACTCATTTATTATGCTTTTAAATACAAGGAATCACTGTTATATTGAACTCTTAACACTTCTTGATCATTATTCTTGATTTGAAACACATTATTTGCTCATTCTCATTCATCTTAATCATATACACTCTTGAGCTTTGTTCTTGTGAAAGTGTCAACACTCATAGTTCTTTCACTTGTGTAATATGTACTTTAAAAGTACTTAGCCATTGTTAAACATTTTCTCTTGTATTCTTGAATTGAGAGGAGACTGAACCCCTTGTACTTGAGAGGTTACCAAATTTCTAAGAAAATTTTGAGCGAAGTCTAAAGGCATCCAAGAGCCCAAAATCTTGGAAGATTGTAGCGGTTTATCAAGCACCCTTGAAGCTTGACCATTAGTGGAAAATTGATCGAGCGGCTTTAGTTTGGATGTGGGTCATAAATGGTGGTGACCGAACCAGGATACATTTTGTTTATAATTCCTCTAACCTTCATCTCCTTAATTTATTTCTAAATTACTTTACTTGATTGTATTTGCTTGTTTAATTGCTTATATATTGTTCATACACTAGCATCCTCACCTAGAACTATTTGTGTTAAATCAATTCATTGAATAAATTTTCAAAATATCAAAGAAGGCATTTTGCGAATTTTTTTTATAAAACTCAATTCACCTCCCTCTTAAGTTTTGAAGCCACTTGTCTAACACAAATTTCCTTTATTTTATAAAAAAAAAATAAGTTGTTTAGGTGAAATTAATTTTGTAACAGTTTCGATAGTTATTAAATACAAGTAATTTATAAATTAAATTTTTTGTATAAATAATTATATTACATTCACAAATTCAAAAAAAAATCATTAAAAAATATTATGTATTAATATCTAATGGTCAAGGTTAGGGTGATAATTTTCAACACAATCCGCATGACATGAAAAAGTCATGTTCGATCAACCCGTTTTCAAATTCTTATCGTGTTTGTGTTGGCAACAATTGACATGAAAAATTTGTATCATGTCACAAGTCAACCCACGAACCTTAAATTGAATTGTTTTAATATTCTTACAGGTTATTTGTGTCGTTTCGTGTCAAGTCGTAAATAGATTATTCATGTTTTATCGTGTCTTGTCAACCCGCATAATTAGCAACACACTTTGAGATTGACAAATTATTTGTGTTATTTTGTGTCATGTCAAATCGCATAATAAGCGACCCTTTGAGGTTACATGTTATTTGTGGCATGTCGTGTCAACCCACAAAATAAGCGTGTCGTATTCGTGTCGAACATTTTCATCCGATTTTAAATTAATGACATATTCATGTTAAGTATATTTATATTTGTGTTCTGTGATGTCAACCCGAATTGTCACCCTCAATTAAGGTCAACCTTTGGACCATATATATATATATATATATATATATATATAGAGACAGGATATTCTTACACTGGTGTAAGAGTTAGAAGTCTTACACTCAATCTTGATAATTGATCCACTTGTATTCAATGGCTCACATTACTAAATAATTACAGCCTTTAGATATAAGTGGGATAAACGGATAAGATTGAGAGTGTAACTTACACTGGTGTAAAATGATTATGACCCATATATATATATATATATATATATATATATATATATATATATATATATATATATGGGTCAGGATCCTTTGACACCGGTGTCAAATTTAAAGTTTGACACCTCATATGAGAGCAGTTAGATCAGAAAAGATCAATGACTCTAATTTGTAAGCATGTGGCACCGTTAATCTTTTTTGATCTATCGACTCTAGGATGAGGTGTCAAACTTCAAATTTGACACTGGTGTCAAAGGATCCTACATCTCTCTCTTTCTCTCTCTCTCTCTCTATATATATATATATATATATATATATGTGTGTGTGTGTGTGTGTAATAGGGAGAGGCCAAGCTCCTTGGAAACAAAATTACATTGCTATGCTAACAACAGACAAAACACATCTTTTGACAACAATTCCAGCAGATGCGGGGGAGGGTTGTGGTAAACATGAGCCATGTTATGATTCTTGTGATGATTCTTTGCTAACCAGTAGGGGTGTCAAAATGGGTTGATACGACACGAATTTGACACGACACGAATACATCAACACGAACACGACACAAATTTTTGTTTGTGTCAAAATCTTCAACACTGACACGACACGAATTTTTTGCGTATTGACACGACACGAATAACACGCAAAATAGGGGTCAAAACGGTAATTGACAACAAAATTTTAAAAAAATGGTTCAAAATTTAAAAAAAAATTAAAATTTAAAATTTAAAAAATAAAATAAAAATAAAATAATTAAAAAAAATATGGCTCAACACAAACACGAATACCTCAACACGAATACGACATGAATTTTTTACGTGTCATTTTTTTCAACACGAACATGACACGAATTTTTTTACGGGTCAACCCGAACACGAATTTTCGTGTCGTGTCGCGGGTCGACCCACATGTCATAACCTATATTGACACCCCTACTAACCAGTGGGCACAAGAGTTGCTTTAACAAACCGTCCAATCCTCTGCCAGCCATTTTTGAATCTGTGTTACTACCCTAGAGTCCCTATGGTCCTCCTGCCTCTCTTGCACTAATGCATTGGCATTAGTTGAATCACATTCAACCTCCAAATTCTTTATCCTCGTTCTCTAAGCCATATCCATCTCCTTTAAAATGCCACATAGCTCTGCATCTTGAGGGTTGCAAAAGCCAACATTAAGACTAAAACCACCTATAAATGCGCCATTGTGGTCCCTTAAAAGTCCCCCGCAGCTAGCCTGCTTTGTTGTGCTAGAAGAGTTCCCATCTACATTAAGCTTAGACCGGCTATATTCAGGTGGAGTCCAATGACATTGTATCTGATCTTTATTTCCATTGTTGGCCTCACGACTACCTTTGTCCTTGGCTCTTCTATTTTGCAACATAAAGTCTGAGATCATCATTTTACCTTTATACGGAAACTCATATTATGGACTTGCTGATTTTTCCATATCCACAAAAACCAACAAGTGGATAAGAATATATCCCTTAAGTCGGAAGATCAATTAAAGCCCCATGATCCTTCCATATTTTTCTTTAGCCAATCATTTACCCCCAGACTATGAAAAGTGTGGGCCACATGTCCTATAAACCACTCGTGTCATATAGCTTGAGCATGCTTACAATCTCGCAAAACATGAATGATAGTTTCTTCTTGGTAGGGGCGGCTCTGAGATACGTTTGGCCACCACCCCATTTACTAGTATTACTTCAAACAGGTAAGTTGCCTAGTACAGTCACCTACATCACCCAAGCCCACACTTTCTTCCAGATTGTGTTAAGTTGGGTGTACGAGAACTTCATTATGTTTCTACACACAACTTTAACTAGGGATGATGAAGTATGGTTATTGCTCATCACCTTTATAACCTAATCGTTATTCAAAAATCTTTGTAAGTAAGCAACGTTCTATGCACCTTGGACTGCACACTCCGTTATGGTTATACGAACCTCCTCTAGTGGTACTTGGATCTCTGTGAATTCTCTGAGAGGTTTTTCCAACCCCATCTAGTTATCAGGCCAGAGTTTAATATCTTCTCCATTCCTAATCTCTTATCTTAACCTCGCTAGAAATCGGCTCGAGCACTTCCCTAAGTCACACCACAACATTAACGTGTTCCAACGCGTTTTAATGCTTGGTTGCGACCCAATTAAGGCCCATTACGTGGTTTTCACCTAAAATAAGGATTCCTACACCTATTTAAGCTATTCTACATGACTTCTTGATATCACTTGACACCAGAGGCATAATTTATATTGTAGAAGCGCGTCATTCATGCTTTTGGGAGTTAGAGACAAGCTAGAGGTAAGATTACAATGGAAACCTTAAAGATTCACCGCGCCATCACACCAATGGAGTTTGGGAAGCTTTTATGTTTTCTTATGTTCTTATTTCTACTATGTCAGGCTAGTTTTCTTTGTAGTTAGGGCTAGTCCAATCAATTCTTTATGTTATGAATAATCTTTAATGTTAAATTTCCTTTTTTTATTGAATGAAGTTTTCTTTTCTTCATGCCTTCTATGTGTTTGATCTTATAGATTGATTTAGGGTAAGTGTATGACAATAGGGATGTTGGTACATGAACAATGTGTGGTAAATTCGTCGTTAATTCTTATGATTGTAGGGATAGACATAAGGGTTATGCAATCTTTATGATTATTGGATTTAAATCTTATTTTCTTTGAAGAACAACCGGGGAATTATGATTGTTTAAAAAGAGTAAAGAATTAAGATGTCAACATATTGAGTCTTAATTAACTTAGGTGAGTCGATTAGCGATATGAAAAGGACATTTAATTAAGGGTTTTAATTCATAACATAAATGGGACATTGGGGAAATCAAAACCCCAGCTACGTTTCTTGATTGTTAAGTAACTCGATTTTTGCTTTCTTCCTTTGTTATTTAGTTTAGTTTTTATACAATTCTCTTGTTCAATTGTCCAACTTAAGCATAAATAGAAAATTACTTGTAGGAACGATACTCTTACTCATACACTTTATTACTTGTACAACTTGTGCAATTGGCGAGTCCGCAACAAGTTTTGGCCACCGTTGCTGGGGATTAGTTTATTTCAACATTAATAGTAGTTATAGACACTTTAGATTGGACCTATATTTTATGTTATTTAATTTTATTTTTGATATTTTGATTTATTTTTTATTTAATTATTCTATTTCCTGGTTTATGCAAGATACTGTTGACATCGAGTCTCTGCAATTCGATCCAGAGATAAAGAAAATCGCAAAAGAAACAGAAAGCTTGCAAGGGAAAGAAGGCAACAAGAAGTGTTATGTTCTACAATATTGGAGGAAAAATCCATGGCTGGAAGAGAATATCCACCATCGTCGCCTCTGAGGAGGACGCTAGAAGACTACATGACTCCATTTAGAGTTTAACCTACTGCAAGTATTATGAGGCCTCTAGCGGACACAAACAATTTTGAGATCAAGCCATCACTACTGCAACCGATCCAAGGTGAGCAATTTTATGGAGGAGGCACAGAGGATCCTCACCTTCATCTAGAGAATTTTTGCTTTTATGGGACACTTTGAAGATGAATGACGTTCCAAGAGATGCTATTTTACTTAGTCTATTTCCATTTTCATTGAAAGATAGCTAGGAGCTAGTTACAAGCAATACCTTCGGGGAGCATTACTACTTGGGATGATTTGTCGACTCCATCGTCCAAGCGGGCTAAGTTTAAGGTTGATATGTCTTGTTATACTCAGAAGGACAATGAGTCACTATATGAAACGTGGAAGAGGTTTAAGGGACTACTCAGAAAATGCCTACACCATAGATTAGAGGAATCATCCTAGCCTCTCTTACAAGCAGCAACTATAGTAACAACAGTATGCAAATGCAATAAAGACCTATATCTATTTTAGAGAATGCTTTATTGCAATTAGTCAAAAAATAAAGAGCTTTATGCAAGAGACCCGATCTCCATTCAATATGTATTTGGAGGTTATCTTTTAAGACAATATTGACATTCTGTTAGAGGAATGATTTATAATGAAAGTAATATTTTGTATCTGAATTATTATCATTTCGTAACATTTCAAATTGATAACTGAACTATTTGTAAGGAATAGAATACGAACTTGACAACTAGAATGAAAAGATATGCTTGAATTGATCTAGCAATTTCTGTGATTATGAAAAATAAAGCTAAATATGTTGCACAATTCTCCTATAATAACTATGTCTATAATGCATAATTACAAAATATATGTCTTGAACTCTAAATATGTATGTTTTTGTAAATAGGCACTGAGTGACTCCCTCACGTTAAACAATCAAAAAAGGAAAATGTAACTTACAAGTTTTCATTTCTTACTTCTAGCTAGTAGGTTAAAGCTTGACTATCGCTGACGATTGTGCATTGCTTGTTTCTGCGAAAGTTTCAACAATTTTTTTACCTCACCAACGTATTTAAACCCGCCTTATATAAGTGTTAGTCAAAACAGGTTGAATTCGCTGCAAACATGTTATTCATTTTTTAATAAAACTTTAGTCACTAAACCTTTTGCATCTCTTTGATATTTATTTGAGATCCAATCCTTTACTTTTTTTTGGATACCATAAGCTTTCAAAATTATTTTATATTTTTGACATATAGGCTGGTTGGTAGGGAGGAATGATATGGATTGAGATTTTTAACCTACTTTGTGACAAATTAACTTATTTTGAAATGGGTTGGAGGCAAGACGAGATGAGTTATCTACTTTGTCATTTCTACTAAATATTTATAAATGTTAAAATATGTAGTGCGGAACTTTCATTACATGATCACGGGAATAACATTTCTCTTGTAATATGAAAATAACTTTATCTCTTGTACTCACGTAAAAGTAAATGAGATCCACTTTTATTTTCTCTCTCTTCTCTCTTTATAGCCTTACAAGGCTCATTCACTTTTGTGTGAGTGCATGAGATAAAATTATTTTCATCTTACAAGAGCAATATTAATTCCCATAATTAAAATTAAAATCAAGACATAATTATCAAAGGGAGGTCCATGCACAAGTCAATAGTCAAGTTTTTTTAAACTATCAAGTATACCACAAGACTGGAGAATCAAATCAAATTCACTTATTTTGTAAAATTTAGAAGAATAATGCTAGATATATTTATAAAGGAAAATTATGATCTCATTTTACATGAGAGTTATCTCATATTTTTCTCACATTAAAAGTTGTACCATCACTTTTTTATTTTTTAATAGGTGATAGATCCTATCACATCATGTTTTTATAGTAGAATATCTCCAACAACACGAGAAAGTATAATCCCATTTATAAATTACATTTATTGTATAATTAATTGTATTAAGTGCACAATTTTTTATTTTATTTTTAAAAGTCTCAAAATGCTACCCTGCTAATATCTTACGGCGAGGGTCACAAATCAAATCTATTATATTAAAAAGTACAAAAGGCTTAAACTATGGAGAATAATATGTACTATATCCTAATTTTCGTAATACTTAATAGAGTAAGTATTAAGGAGGAATGTTATACTTACAACTTTTTTTTTACAACCTCTTACAATTATATCTTAAGACCATTGATTTTTGTCAATCAACGGTTATCATTTATTGTGAATTAATAATTAATTAATGAGTTTAATTTGCAAAAATCATAACCGTTAATTGATAGAAATTAACAGTGTTAAGATATGGTTGTAAGAGATTGTAAAAAAAAAAGATTGTATGTAGCGAGTCAGTTCTAGAATTAGGAAGGGAAAAAGAAGAGGGAAAGAATAGAGAGAATTGAGAGAGAATTTTGGAATTTTCTGATATCATTATTCAAAAGGGAACCTACTACTTATAGTCTTCTAACATTACCATCAATGCAAAGGAAATATTAAGGGCTTGAATATAAACTAACAATGATATAAAACTAGGCCCAATAATCTTGGAACCTCTTAGGTAGCTGACTAACTCGTTTGGGCCGCATGGGCCGCGCTACATTATTCCCCTCATCAAGTTTGGCCTTGTCCTCAAGGCCCACTGGAACCAAGCCCACATGCTGATGATCACCAGGGTCTAAGGGTGTATGTAACGGTTGAATTGGGAGTAAAGGTTGGTGAGGTGGCATAGCATTTAATGGCACATGGGGTGGCGTCAGTGTAGTAAATGGAGCCTGTGATAGTGGTTAGGAAGAGATAAGAGGCGGGCTATTCTCATTGGCCGAAAATCCATGCGCAGGAACTTGATTGGATGGTGGGGACAAGGGTTTTAATGGTGTGGGCAGAGGCTTGAATGGAAAAGCAGGGGTTTGGTTAGATGAGAAAATATTTGGGTGACTTTGATTGGTGGGAAATCGCACAAGTGGTGTACGATTGGCTAAGCTGGTGGTGGGTTTGATTGAGTGGCTAGATGGGTTTTGTATACTAGTGGGTGGAAGGATGTGAGCTAACTCTGCAGAGGACTCATGTGTCTGAGTTTCATTTCGGTGCTCTCCCAAAACACCCTTCTGCTTCCTCAAAATTTCAACTTCCTCAGCACTCTCCCACGATGAGCATTCCGGTGGTAAGTCCGACCACTGGACTAAGACCTGCTCAACCTCTTTGCCGCGTCTCCACACTTTTCTGGACGCAACAATGGCCACTGGAGTATGTGTTGGTGGCGTCTTCTCCGTGCTTTCCGGCAGAGGGTGAATGACATACTGCCGGTCTGAGAAGAAAGGCTTTAACAACGACAGATGGAACACGAGGTGCACACGGGAACCATCTGGGAGTTTCAATCTATAAGCAACCGCGCCTATCTTTGCTAAAACTTCGAACGGTCCATAGAACTTCAGCCCCAGTTTTGCAGAAGATCGCCGGTGGACTGAGAGTTGTCTATACGGACGGAGTCGAAGCAAAACTAAGTCACCAATCTCAAAGGTGATGTCTTTTCTCTTTTGATCAGCATAATTTTTTATGAAGTTTCGTGCTTTTTTTAAGTTCTCTTTTAAATCCGCGAGAATCTGTGCTCGAGTGCGAAGATCCGAGTCCACAGCTTCGAGTGCACTGGATCCAAAAGAGTACTGCAACACACACGGCGGAGAACGTCCATATGTGGCTGTAAACGGAGACGTGCCCAGCGATCTGTTAAATGCGGTGTTGAAGTGATATTCGGCACATCTCAGATATCTCGCCCAAGTGGACGGTTGATCATACACATAGGCGCGAAGGTACTGCTCTAAAACTCGGTTTGTTCTTTCGGTCTGTCCATCGCTTTAGGGGTGATAAACAGAGGAAAAATTAAGAGTAGTCCCTTGTAGTCTGAAGAGGGTAGTCCAGAACTCACTCAGAAAGAGTGGATCTCTGTCTGAGACTATAGATCTAGGAGTACCATGTAGTTTGCCCACTGTGTCCCAAAAAACCAGAGCAACCTTAGTTGTTGTGTATCGTGATGGTAAAGGGGCAAAATGAGCTCCCTTAGTCAATCTGTCAGTTACCACAAAAATGGTTGTGTGTCCGTTAGATGGGGGTAACTGAGTAATAAAATCCATCGTAAAGTCGGACCAAATAGATTCTGGTGTTGGTAGTGGATGTAGTAGTCCATAAGGCGCATGGTTGGTTGCTTTGATCTTTTGACAGACTTCACAATTTTTAACAAAATTTCTAACATCTGTCCTTACTTTTCTCCAGGTAAAATTGGCACACAATCGGACCAATGTACGATGTACACCCACATGACCACCCAAGGCTGAGGAATGGTACTCAGAGAGAAGCTGGGGTATCAAGGTGGAAGCTGCTGGCAGAAACAGACGGCCATGGTGATAGAGTAGACCATTTTTATATTGCCATTGCGGCCATTGATTTATGGATGACTGTAATCCCCTAATAACCCCCATAGCATAGGTGTCTGCTTGTAATTCTGTCTGTAATTTGGTGTTGTAGTTAGAAATGGGGCTCGTAAGAGCCTGAAATTGGGGAGAGTTATCCGAAGAGCTCTCTGCAGGTAATCGCGACAATGCATCCGCGACACGATTTAATTTACCAGGCTTATAAGTAATACAATAATCATAACCCAGTAACTTGGCCAGGAACTGCTGTTGTTCTGGGGTTTGAATCACTTGAGTCATAAGGCAATGAAGACTCTGGTGATTAGTACGAATGACAAATTTTGCACCAAGTAAATATTGTCTCCACTTAGCTACCGCAGCCGTAATTGCAAATAACTCGCGAATATAAGTAGATTTACCTTGCATGAGAGGAGAGAGCTTGCGACTAAAGAAGGCTATATGGTGCTCGGCTTGGAGCAAAACAGCACCAATGCCAATTCCTGAAGCATCGGTTTCAATAACGAATGGTGCTGTAAAATCAGGTAGGGCTAAGGTAGGAGTTGTAGTAAGTGACTCCTTGAGTTGCTGGAAAGAAAGATCAGCCTTTGGAGACCAAACAAACCCATCACGAGTAAGTAAATCAGTTAATGGTCCAACAATGGTAGCATACCCCTTAATAAAATGTCTGTAGTAACCTGAAAGCCCCAAAAAGGCCCGTAGTTGTGTCTGGTTAGTTGGTAGGGGCCATTCCTTGATAGCTTGTATCTTAGAATCATCAGGAGAAACCCCTCTGGAGGAAATAACATGGCCAAGAAATTCCACAGTAGGTTGCACAAAACTGCATTTAGATGACTTGACAAATAGAGTATGAGTCCTAAGAATCTGCAGAACTTGGGAAAGATGTTGCAAATGGGCCTGCAAAGTTGGACTATAAACTAAAATATCATCAAAAAAAACCACAACAAATTTTCGTAAAAGAGATGTGAATATTTCATTCACAGTAGCCTGAAAGGAGGAGGGAGCATTGGTAAGCCCAAACGACATAACCAAGAACTCAAAGTGACCATGGTGAGTTCTGAAGGCCGTTTTATAAATGTCCTCGGGATGCATCTTGATTTGATGGTAGCCAGAGCGAAGATCTAACTTAGAAAATACTGTTGCTCCATGTAACTCATCTAATAGTTCATCCACTGTAGGTATAGGAAATTTGTCTTTAATAGTGACAACATTAAGGGCACGGTAATCAACACAGAATATCCACGTGCCATCCTTCTTCTTAACTAGCAAAACAGGGGAACTATAGTCTGAGTGACTGGTTCGAATTACACCACTTGCAAGCATTTCTTGAACCAGGCGTTCAATTTCAGATTTCTGGAAGTGTGGATATCGATAGGGGCGGACTTGGACTGGTTTAGTATTGGGTAGAAGATGAATATGATGGTTGTGGGTTCTGTCGGGAGGGAGATGAGTGGGTGTAGCAAAAACATCATAATAGCTGGATAGTAATGCTGCCACGGTAGGTATAGGATGGCTGGATAAGGATGAATTTGGTGTAGAGGCGTGTTGGGATTCAGAGGGTGAGGTGGAGCTTAGATACATCAAGCAGAATGTAAAACCGTCATGAGAAGCCAACTTAGATAGTTGAGCTGGTGTAATGGCACTTGGTGCAATGGATGTGTCACCCTGTAAAACTATAGCAACGTTAGAGCGGTGGAATAACATAGTCATAGATGCATAATCGGTGAGCACAGGACCCAATGCGGCTAACCACTGTATGCCCAATACCACATCTGCTCCTTTTAGGTCCAAAAGGAATAATTCCATGGAAAATAAGTGGGATTGCATGAGCAGAGGAACTGCTGTACAAACAGCCTGACAACGCATAGAATCACCATTCCCAATCTGGACGTGAAAAGCAGAAATGGAATGTAGTGTAAGTGACAAATGTGAAGCCATACGATCAGAGATAAAACTCTGAGTACTCCCCGAATCAATTAGAACCTGTACATTCTGCCCATGGATAGAACCTTTCAAACGAAACGAACGAGAGGAGTGATGCCCAAACATAGCATTTAGGCTAATTTCAGGTGTAATTTCGGTGGGTATATCTTGTTGGGTTAGTGGTATTTCGGGTTGTTCTGGGTTTCTGATATCATCATCCTCAGTACCAGCTAAATATAATAGTGTTGCCTTGCCTTTGCACTTGTGACCGAATGTATAACGTTCATCACAGTTATAACAGAGATTTTGGTTTCTCCTAGCTTGCATTTTAGCAGGGGTCAATTTCTTGATAGGAATGGTAGGTATGCGATCTGGAGGTTTTGGTTTAGGAGGTAATAGTGTAGAAGGAGGGGGAAGGTTTGTAGGTAAGGGTGATTTTGTCACCCAGGGACGAGTAGAACGTTCCTCTGCAAATTGTTCTTCAAATAAGCGTGCTAAAGCAAAAGATCCATGTAAATCTACTGGTCTCATGGTCAATACAGAACGCCTAATTCGCGGTTTCAGTCTGCTAATAAACATGCTCTTAAGAAGTACTGGTGTAATATCAGGAACTTTACTAGCAAGGTCCTCAAAACTGGCCTGATAGTCATTTACAGTGCCAATCTGAGTAAGTTTGGTTAACATACCAGCAGAATCTTCAAAATCTGTACGTCCAAAATGTTGCTGCAATGCAACTGTAAAAACACGCCATGAAGTACAAAGGCCATCTCGATTCAGCCCCTGAAACCAACGAGCAGCAGGAGAATCTAGGTGAAACGAAGCAAGTAACAATCGTTCACCATCTGGAATGTCATGATAGAGACAGTAACGATCCACAGCAAAAAGTCAATCTGTGGGATCGCCTGAAGCAAATCGCGGAAAAGCTAGCCGTGGCCGTTGTGCGCGAGGTTGCTGTGTTGCAGCAGAAGTGGAAGATGCAGTTATACCAGGTCCAAATCCAAGAATACCAGAAGAAGATAGTCGGACAGATTCAACCAGATTCGTCACTTCAGATTGCAGATCAGCGCACAGACCTTGGATCTGTTCTCTAATCAGATCTGGAATATGGAGCTGTTGTTGTTGCAGTTCGTGCAACTGATTTTGCAGATCTTTGTAACGTGTTTCAGCCATGATCAACGTTTGAGTAGCATGAACTCAATGAAGGCACCAATGTAGCGAGTCAGTTCTAGAATTAGGAAGGGAAAAAGAAGAGGGAAAGAATAGAGAGAATTGAGAGAGAATTTTGGAATTTTCTGATATCATTATTCAAAAGGGAACCTACTACTTATAGTCTTCTAACATTACCATCAATGCAAAGGAAATATTAAGGGCTTGAATATAAACTAACAATGATATAAAACTAGGCCCAATAATCTTGGAACCTTTTAGGTAGCTGACTAACTCGTTTTGGCCGCATGGGCCATGCTACATTGTAAGTATAATCTACCTCAGTATTAAGTATAAAAAAGAGTAAAGCATTTAATATTTTAGAACGTACAAATCATTAAGCATATTTCAATTATGCCCTCAATGAAGTGGTTGTTTTTTGGGGAGGAATTTTTTTTTTCAAGACGTTAATCGGTTTGGTATTCTATCTAGGTTTTATTAATTTACAAGCAAGTCCTATAATTATCTACGTTTAACTCTATAATTATTATTAATTTCACATTATCTGACTTTTTTTTTTGACCAGATCCAAAGAGACCTATCGGTATGAGAATAGTAAGGTTCATCTATGATGCCTCAATGAATTACACGTGTATATATTCTAAAAGATACTTGCTATATACGAAATATATTATATGTTGTTTATTTTGATGACTTTGCAATCGAAATTCGAAATAATGTTATTTAAATTTTTCTTAAATTGAATTTTGTTCACTAAAATTATATTTTATCCCCACGTTGGGAAGCCCGAAGCAGAAGCAGCTAACTGTCAGTGACCAACAGTTGGAAACCATTGGTTGGGCGTTTGACTGTGAGAACAACCCTTCAACTCTATTTAATCCCCAAAATAATAAAATATGAATTTTGAAATCAACAAATAAATAAAAAAGTTACCAACCTGATATTGAAACTTGAAAGCATCTTCATCTCCATCAAACTTAATTAGTTTATCTATTTCAAAATTCTTTACGCCGTTGAGTATTGTTATATATTATTAATTATAAATTGGAATTAAAAATTGTAATCCTTGAGTACTGTCATGAATTTTTCAGTTTATTTTCATCTCCACCATGATTTGATGTAATTGTCGTATTGACTAGGCAAAAATCTTGATGTTCTAACACAGATACATACAATCTGTTTTATCTCCTCTTCCTTCTCAAAGCTACTTACATAGATAGATACACACGAGGAACCGGTTTTGTTCTCTTTACCTTCTCTTTCTCTGTTTTCAGCTGCTGGGTCTTCTTACTGAGTTCAACTTTGGGTTTTGAGTGAGTGTTGCAATCATATTGTGAATATTTAGGAGTTTCTGAATCTGGGTTTTTCAATTCACTGCTTGCCAATATCTATTTCAAGAGTTTGTACTTTTTTTAAATAAAAAAAAAATCATTTTTCCTCTTCTGAGTATTTGACTTTGGGTCTGTGCAGCATCGTGTTTGTCTTCAATTGATTTGCTTAGTGATTTTATGCAGGAAACTGAACCTAGGATTTTGTTTTAATTTATCATCACAAAAAATCTCATGAACAGTTATTTATTTACAAAGTTCATGTTCTAGGTCTTATTGTGTTTTGTGCTCATTATGATCTCAAATTTGAAAAATCTTTGATTCTGTTTTGGCCACTGCTTATGATACTTGCAGCAGCTGAGTCATAATTTTCCAGGTTCCTGAGATTTCCTTGGAAACATGATTGTGTCTGCTCTTCTGACATCTGTTGGCATCAATATTGCTCTGTGTGTGTTGTTCTTCATACTATATTCTATATTGAGGAAACAACCGATCAATTATGAAGTTTATTTACCGCGCCTTCTGGCTGAAGGAATTTCTAAGAGGAGAAGTCGTTTCAACTTAGAAAGACTAATACCTTCTCCGGGTTGGGTTGCAAATGCCTGGAGGCTTTCTGAGGAGGAACTGTTATCATTATCAGGATTAGATGGTGTGGTGTTCATGCACATTATAACCTTTAGGTATATCTTTCCCTTCATTAGGGGATAGTACCATGACTTTCATGGTTTTGTGAGTTTGTGCATGACCCCTTTTCATATCCACCCTTTCCAAGACAAAAAAGAAAAAAGAAAAAGGAAGCAGCTAATTAAACAGCTCTTATTTAGACTGAGTTGTTATATTTCTTGGATGCAGTTTGAAAGTATTTACTTTTGCTGGGATTATTGGTATCTTTGTGCTTCTTCCAGTCAACTGCTGGGGAAATCAGCTAAAAGATTTTGATGTTGCAAACTTCACCAATAACTCCTTGGATGTGTTTACCATATCAAATGTAAACAGTGGCTCTAACTGGTGAATACTACCTCAAGATTTTATTGTTCTAATTGAGCTGTGCTTAGAGAATTTACTTCGGCCGTGGAGATTTTCCATTCAGCATTTATCTTTTGTTCCTGGCTCATTATGGGATTAGAATCTGTATTGAGATTGTTATCCTTTATGATTTTTGTTTCAGGTTATGGCTCCACTTCTGTGCTGTATATATTGTCACTGGATTCATATGCATACTACTTTTTTATGTAAGTACATGCTCTTAGCATATGGAAATATTTTGTCTAACTACTTTAGCAATCCCCTTAGTTTTATGCTTTTTACATCGGACTTAATTATGAAGTTTTAAGATGAATATGTAATATATAAATATCTATTATGTCTATTACTGGTATACTAGACTAATTAACAGGATAAGAATTGCCTCTTAATTCTACAGAGCTTGATGATAAGGGTTTACCTTACTTTTTAATTTTCTTTATTAATTGAAGTATAAAAGTAAATTTAGCTTATGCAAGAGCAGACAATTGAAGTACTTACTTTTTCACAATATTATTTTAATCTTCAGGAATATAAACACATATCTTCTAGAAGAATTTCTTATTTTTATTCATCAAGGCCTCAGCCTCATCAGTTCACCATTTTAGTTCACAGCATTCCCATTTCCTCCGGTAGCAGCATCAGTGACAGTGTTGAGAGCTTCTTTGAAGAGCTATATCCTTCTACGTATCTGTCACACATGGTTGTTCGTCGTACTAGCAAAATCCAAAGACTCCTAGTAAGGATTGTGTTGAATATTAGTTTCCTTTCTTGTTAATTGATTTAGTCCTCTATATTTTACATATTCTTGGAAAGAAATTTTTAGTCTTCTAAAGGTGTGCAGAATTTTGTTGCTTTGTGCATTGCTTTTAATTTCAAAATTTAAGCATTGAGACATATCATTTATAGTCAACAAAGAAGCCTAAGAACATAGTATCCTGAAATGGAATGTCCATTGAACCTTGGGAGAGCCTTACCCCAAAAGTTAGCTTGTAATGTAGAAGAGTCCAAAGTCCATATAAACCCCACACTAGAACCTTATGTTTCTGATGTGGGACTCCAAGTCTCATACCTCGCAACTGGATTGTAACATAAACTCAATGACTTGAGTATGGCCTTTGTCTTCACTCTTCATAGAGAAGTCCCTTGCTTGGTGCTCCTTTGATATACTTGAGGATTCGTGTTGCAGTGTCTCAATGACTACCACATGGAGCTTTGTAGAAAATGACTTACCACACTTAGAAAACAAAGGTTAGTTTTGTTACCCTGCAAGTCTCTGGTATTGCCCATGAACAAAGATGGATATTACTAAAATATTCTATAACAACCAAATAACATAAATCAAACCTAAATTACCAGGAAATAAGAATTATAAAATACCCTTATTATTTTAATATAAAATTAACAATTAATCAACAACTTCATAATGCTAGTAAGTAGTAAGTCCAAACAATTATAATCTTTTTGGATCTGTGAAGTTAATACTAAAATCAGCCTGTTAATGGTAAATATACAAGAATCTTCTGGTCGTTTGGACTTTAAACTTATGCTTACTTGTTGCTAGTTTGTCGTGCAACAGTAGTTCTTTGCCTTTATATATCAGATTTAGCAAAGTACAAAAGTTATTGATTGAGATTTTAAGTTGGGCTAATGAGAACTTACCTTGTATGGAGGCTAACAAGCCTTTTAATGCATATTACCTCTCAAATTTTTCTTCAATTCTTACTTGATTACGACCCTAAAAGCTGCTTGCTTTTGTGCTAAATGAGTCCCATACTAAAAATTCATAATTTTGCAGCTGCTAAAATATTTCTGATATTGTCCAGATTGGATTTTTGTATTGACACTACATAAAAGATTAAGTCAGCACTATCGACGTTATGAGAGAGTGAAGATGACCATGTTTCTTCACACGTTCTCAATCTATATGCAGTATTGACATGCATAGTTCCTTTGACTGTACATGTTTTGGACTGGCTAATAAGCTGGAGCTAATTGATCTGAATTGTGTGCTAAACAATCTACCTATTTTCTCTCCATATTGGAGTGATTAAAGCATATATGACCCAATGTTACTATTTTTTGATTTTCTTGTTTCTTTCCTTCTCAATTACTTCTAATGTTTAAGCATCATAGTGTTGTGAATTGAGGTTCACTTTTGAAGATGGTCTAAAATATAAATGAGATATTCCATGAGGAAATATTGTTCCTCAAGGAAAATTCCTTGACGCAATTGTAAATACTCAAAATCTTTAATCTATTATTATCCTATTTGCTGCTCAAGCATCATTTATTAATTTTAAGTGCTTTAATGGTTACCTATTTTGATTCTTTTCAATTATATGTATAAGGTGGATGCTATGTTTTTTTATCAAATTAAGTTCTTTGGTAGATTATATTTCTATTTCATTTTTAAGAATTATGCAACTCATTTCCTTGTCTTTCCATTTCTTCAATCTAGAATGAAGCAAAATTTTTGTATAAAAGGATTACACAATTACGATCGGATCCCACTCAGGAAAAGAATAAGCATGGTGGTTTTTTTGGACTTTTTGGCGGAAAAAACAATCTTATGGAGCAGTATGAAAAGAAATTAGAGGATATTGAGGAGAATGTAAGATTGAAGCAGTCAGAGTCTTCATTGGCAGCAGAAGTATGTAGTAATCTTTCTGGTCTATTTCCAAAAAGAAATATATTTTAAAAGTAATTTCAGTCTTGTTTTAACTATTTGCATTTTTTCTCGTTTCTATTGGTATAAAGTGCATCCTATTAATCTTTATTCTTGTTCAATATTCAAGGAGACTCGAGCTGCCTTTGTGTTCTTCAAGTCTCGTTATGGTGCTGCAACTGCTTTCCATTTGCGCCAATCAATTAATCCCACACAGTGGATTACTGAGCAAGCTCCAGAACCTCATGATGTTTACTGGCCTTTCTTCTCTGAATCATTCATGCAAAGATGGATTTTTAAGTTGGTGGTTGTGGTTTTGTGTATTCTTTTCACTATTTTGTTCCTCATACCTGTAATAATCGTACAAGGGCTTACCAACCTGAGTCAACTGGAAGTTTTGTTTCCCTTCTTGACAAGTATTCTAACCATGTAAGTGAACTTGGTCTATTTATTTATGTTAATGCCTAACCCCTCTCTCTTATATGCTATCTTGCTTCTCTTGTTTCCCCTCCCCTCATGTTCTCATGCTCTTTGGAGTTTATGCTCAAAAGAACAACTTTCAAGGTTGCATGATAATTAGGTCAAAGTGATCGTTTAGTGTTTCTCAAGTCAATACTTTCAATCATTGACTATGCCACAAGTTGGTGATTGCAGATTTTATGTTGCCTTGATTGCGTGTATAGTTCATTATTGAATATCAGTTAGTTCCGACAAGGATAAAGCGAGCAAACCGAAAATTGAGTTAAAAGCATAAAGCAAATTGACATATCTAATTAGGTGGTCAATACTCTGAACTATGGAGTCATTTATGGGTTGAAAGAAAAAAGTTTCATGAATATCTGTACTTAGGAGTATTGCAATCAGATTGCTTGCACAATGCCTCTATACATAGGAATCGTGTGACAAACCTTTTTTTTCAGTACATATTGGTTGTAGATGTAAAGTATGGGTTTTGCAATTGATAAAGGTTGATATTAACTTGAAGATCAGTGTAGATGTTGTAGACTTTTTGCTACCTTTACTAGATGTTGTGATTTCTTGATGCTATGGTGTTCTAATCACAGCATATTGTGTCTTAACTCTGCATCTGATGTTCTTTTTTCCTGTCTAGTCAAATTCATTCTAACTATCCCTTTGGTTACTTATGCTGTTATATCTTCCTAATTTTGTCAACATGCTGCTTTATGTTAATGCAAAATCTCTGAGCCTTTTGTGAATCAACTTGCAGAAAGTTTGTCAGTCAAGTAATTACGGGATACCTTCCCAGTCTTATTCTTCTGTTGTTTCTTAAATTGGTGCCTCCTGTCATGGAGTTCCTTTCCTCCATTCAAGGATACATCTCACATAGTGATATAGAAATGAGTGCATCTATAAAAGTACTGTGGTTCACAATATGGAATGCTTTTTTTGCAACTGTATTTTCTGGGTCAGCTCTATATATGGTGTCAATCATCCTTGATCCCAAGGGCATTCCTGGGAAGCTGGCAGTTGCAGTTCCGGCGCAGGTTAGACAATGTTCCTCTCCGTTGTAATTTTTCCTTGAACTTTATTTTCTAGGCTACAAAGAATCTGGTGCAGGTTAGAAAACATTTTCCCCCATTTTAAATTTCTTTGAAACTTCTATGCAAGTCATTTTTGAGAAGTGAGGACTAAAACGAATAATGGTTTAGCCTTGAACCATGTGGGTGGAACTGAACCATTTTTATGTTCCATAAATTAATCTGATCTCTGCATATATTATTTGTCTGAGCGTTCATGTAAAGAAACATCACCATCATTAATCATGATTTTCAAACAATATAAAGTATAATTAGCAATAAAACTTTCCTTAACCTTTGCTAAAGTGACTGCCACACTTTCTATAACTTGCCATAAGGAATTAAATCCAGGAGTCTTTGGTGTTATTTACCCAAAAGGAAAAAAAATAATAAAGCAGTCTTTACATTGAAAGGTATGAGGTTCTATATTCATTTTTAAAGGCTAGCTTGAATAGCAGCTAAATTTTTTTGGAGCAACTCAGAAATGTCTCATTCCATCTATCTTTTTTATAGCATTAGTTTAAGCATCAATGATTTTTTAGGCACCAAAGATGATAAATGACATTGTTGAGGAAGCATAAGAAATGTTAAACTATTTGGAGACACAATTTGAGGTAAAAACTGAAAAGAAAAATTTGCAAAAGAACCCTCCAGATATCAGGCTTGGCTGAGAGACGAGGGGAATCAAGTAAGACCAAATCTCTACCGAAATGAAAGTCCCAGTTTAAAGAATGACCCTGAATAGAATAAAAGTAATTAACGGCCAGATTATGCAAAGTAGAAAGATATAATAGGCAAGGAAAAACCTCTAAAAAAATGCCCCAACCAAATGTCCTCCCAAAACTTAATATCGTTACGGCCTATGTTAGGGAGTAGTTAAGGGCATTAATTAGGGCCCATGTTAGTTGTAACGGCTGTATTTGGCAGTTAGGCCTTTAGAGGATAGGTTCAGCTTGATGTATAAAAGGGATACTTTGACTGTAGTAGGAAGCTTTTGATTAATTCATAGTTCGGCTGAGAATTTCCCAGAGGAAGGGGAGTGCCCCTTGAGAAGAGGTTTTCCTCTTGTTTGTTCTTCTATAATACATCAATAAAATCGATTTCTTCCTTTTACTCTTTCATCTTTTCTTCCATTTTCTTCTTATGCTGTAACTTTTCCTTGCCCAGAAAATTGGAGCTGTAACAAATATGAGCACACATCATTATTCATACTATCAATCACTTTGAGCATGTCATGTGATCACAATTCAAGTCTAAAATCTTCATACCAATTTATAATAATATTAATTTTTTTATTTCTATCATTTTGATGCAATTAATTTTGGTTTGATTGTAGGCATCATTTTTTATCACTTATGTGGTCACGTCGGGATGGACAAGTATATCATCAGAACTCTTCCGTATAATTCCTTTCATTTCCAGTTTGATAAGAAGGCCTTTCACAAGTCCAAATGATGAATTTGAAGAAGTTCCATCTATTGCATACCACAGGGATATTCCAAGGGTCCTTTTCTTTGGACTTCTTGGTATTACATATTTCTTCCTAGCGCCACTTATTTTGCCATTCCTCTTGGCCTACTTTTGTCTTGCATATATCATTTTTCGAAACCAGGTCAGTATTTCTTTGGATGTTATTTTGATATCTATTGATTTGCTGAGCTTCTTTTATGCTATGGATGATATTCTACCTGCTTCTGCCAATAAAAAGAAGGGAGAATTATGATATTGGAAATCCTGAAAAAAAAAAATTGTTTTCAACTTAAGAAGAAGTGTTCAAGATATAGAACCATTTATTGGCCTCCACCTATTGGCTTAAGCTACTGGGTTAAATTATTCCTTAATATGGTACCAAAGCTTCTATAACCAAATGATAAGAAGTTCTATCCTTGTTGCACCCATTCTTTATAATTATACTAAATTAAATTTAAGCACCAAATAAAGTGGGAATATTACATATGTTAGAAGTATATAATCATTCCTCTGTCTCCACCTAACAGCTAAATCCCCATGTTGGTTAATTTTTCCTATAATTGAAAATTTGTTCACCAAGACTTCCTAAACTTTGGATGGTCTGCATGATGTAGCTGAAGAAATTTTTTTTATTCAGATAATGAAACTAGGTAGATGTCTGGAAAGTATTGAGGGCGTCCTAGTGTTGATATATGGTTTTCACGACTTACCATGAAATTAAGCCTTTTTTATGTTTTGGAGAAAATTTTGCAAAGAAATTATGGATCGGTTATGTTGTTAATAGTTGAGCAGTGGTTTCAGAGATTCTTGCCAAATAAACTAATAGAAAATTATAGGATCAGCCAGGATATGAAAGATCATCTTGAAGTTTTGGACAAAAAGGAATGCAATATGGTCTGGTTAAGTGTATATGGAGCTCCTTCTAAATATACTAATTCCATGAGAAATGTGATTCATGGGAATAAGGAGCAACAAGAAGTATGGGAAACGGCTTGTTAAGTTGCTGTATTTTGTTTTGGTTGATTCTGGTAACTGACAATGTTAAAAGTAATTGTATCCATGAAAATGTGAGACACTTAAAAATCTTTTTTTTTTTTTAATATTTTCTGCACTGATGCTCTGCCTATGTATAATGCAGTTTATAAATGTCTATGCACCAAAGTATGAAACTGCAGGGAAATTTTGGCCTATAGTGCACAGTTCAATGATATTTTCTCTAGTACTCATGCACATCATTGCAGTGGGAATCTTTGCATTGAAAAAGCTTTCTCTAGCATCTACATTGATGCTTCCTCTACCAGTCCTCACGCTTCTGTTTAACGAGTACTGCCGAAAAAGATTCTTACCCATATTTGTTGCATACCCTACAGAGGTACATTTCAAATCCAGAAAGTGACTATAACTTGATTCTTCAAATGTTATTTCAATATCTACCCGCTAACATAAAAAAAAAAAGGCAACAATTCTCTCTGAGAGAACAGAAAAGTTGTTGCATGTTGCATGCAAAATATATGATTTTGACTTGGTTTTGTGTTTGCAGAGTTTGATAAAGAAGGATAGGGAAGACCAGAATGATACTACAATGAATGAGTTTTATGACAATCTGGTAAATGCTTATAAAGACCCTGCTTTGGTTCCAATTCACTACTCATCAAACACTGACGGTCTTCGCAGCCCCCTTATATCTACTTAAGCTTAATATGCTCTAGGCACAATGTTATTCCATATATATATTAGACCAGTTTTGTTGGCTCTTTTTGTATGTGATGGAATGGAAGATTCATGTTTCAAGAGCAATGGGGTGCAGAAGGTGCTTGTATACCTTTGTTTGCAGATAGAAAACTCTTTAATTCCAAAATAGTGATCAATCTTTCCCAGCGTCTTAGATGAAGAGCCTGAAACTTCCATATAGTAGTCAACTTATCTTTTGCCTTCACTCTTATCACTTTCGTTATTTGCATTTATTTCCTAAATTTTGTTTAGATTTTTAAGATATTAAATGTTTGTTCTTTTCATTTAATTTTTTTTTTTTTTATATACAATGTTGATAATGAAATTTAAACCTTCAACCCACGCATATTAGCCAATCTCCTTTATCACTAGCTCACTGGGGCTTACAAGTACGCCTTATAAGATGTTAAAAAAATATAAAATTTATTGATGTAACATTCACTTAATAATTTTAATTTTTGAATTAAAATAATTCTTTTTATGAAATTAGAATTTTTATGATCTAGTGATCACAAGTTTAATTTTTATCGCTCTTGTTGTATTATTTCTAGTAAAAGTCTATGCATTATTGTTGTATTATTTCTAGTAAAAGTCTATGCATTATTCATCACTCAAGTTTAATAGATTTTTGTGTGATAGGGCATATTGAAAAAGGGTAAAGTGTGTGTCATTTTAAAGGAATGTAAAGTTGTCACTTTAAGAGAGAGAAAGATATAGATAAAGGAGAAGAGAGAGTTGACAAAAAAAAATAAAGGTGTGAGTCTCACTTCTTTGTGAGAGTGAAAGGATATAAGTTGTGTCATTTAAAAGGATAAACACTTTTTTCATTGAAAAAATATAAAAATTATTGATGTGACCTTTATTTAATAGCCTGAGTGATGAAAAGTTTCTATCGTGGTAAAATAATATAATTGACAGAACTTAAAAATCATTGACAAGTTGATTCCAAAATAACTAAATTGATTAGGGTGTTTCTTTTAGTGATTATTGGACATTTTACCCCTGATTCAATAGTTCTCCGCACTTGAATAGCAAAAGATATCCCTTTTACAATTGATAAAGGATTAAAGGGTGACTTCTACAGGATTTGTGACGTTGACAAAAGGTTGCCGAAAGCCTTATCTAAATTTACGGTCAAAAGATATATAGTCCAATTGAAAAATCCGTCACAGCAACAAGCTGCCAAATGTTATATTTATTGTAAACAATGTGACTTCACGATATCAGTTGGATAAGTAAATTGATGTTGGCATTTCATAATAGACCTCATCCTAACTGTGAATTAGGAATTATTAAAATCCATTCTTTTAAGTACATCAATGAAATCTCCCTACCTGAGCTGTATAGTTCAAGTGATAGCAAATCTCTTAAGATAGTACTACTTGATCATGAAGTTATTTAGTTCCTAGTATATAATTTTGTTTTTGGATATAATGGTGGCACTGATATTCAAACCTATAAATTCATACAAATTATTCAAACCTCTCACAAACTAGAACAATCATATACTATAATGTATAATTTTGAGCTTGACTTAAAGATTACATGTCCTTTAAGTTTCAACTGTTACTGAGTGTATATTTGAATCATTGCATAAGGAAGTTTCCCTATATTACAAAAATCTTGAACTTCCCTTAGAATGAAAGTGAATAAAAAAGAAGAAGAGTGAAACTACTGTACGGTTCTGAAGTTATTAAAGCTGAACTAGACAAACAGCAGAAAGGTAGCACATGAGGGCCCTCAAGAGATCTCACTCTCTACCTGAAGATCTTCAACCCATAATTTATAAAACATATGCTACTTCTTCACACCAAAAAGCAAAACTATGCCTTTTGAATGGGAAGATGGTCAAAAGGAGAAAAGAAAAAAGAAAGGGAAGGTGAAGAAGGGTAAAAGAACAGTGAGGGGAACATTGAATGGGACCAGCTAACATGTGGAGACAAACTTCTTGCATTGTCACTCTTTTCAGACTATACCAGTTCTTCCCCAAAAGATTGCTAAAAAGTTCTGCTTGTTAGGCTCAAAGCTGTAAACAATGCCTCTGCTTATGTTGTTACATATTTTCTTGCCAATCAATATGATCAAGAAATAAAAGTAGACTGAGAAAACAATCTATTTCACCAAATAGAAGAACCCCACATTGGAAAACTTTATAGACATGGCAGAAATGGGAAAGTTGCAAAAAGTTATGATGGTGCTAGTTATGATCATTGTGCTACTACAAGTACTTGTGAAGTTGTGATTATAGTAATGGAACTAATGAAGTAAATTTTAACCAAGAGAATTGTAAGGAGAATTTCTGATTGAAGTATGACTGCGCTAGCAATGTTGATGATGGATGATGGCAGTGATCAGATCATTATGTATTGATGAATGCCAGAACTTTTTTTTTCTTTCGAAATACCTTAATCTACTACAGTTTTGTTATATTTAATGAGGTTGGGACACTTTTGAACACAAATAAATACTGAGCTAATTAAATTCAATGAGGTTGGATTAGGTCAAGTTAAGAAAATTTTTATTATTAAGCTGCCATGAGTCCATGACTATGTTGGTTCGACTACGGTGATTGAATTGACCTTCGTTTTTATTTCTTTTAAACAAATTATACCAACCGATGTCATTTCTCATTTTACATAAGATAATTATCTCATGTTATTCTCACTTTAAAAATTGTGTCACTATTTTTCTTTTTTTTAATAAGTGGTGGGTCCCACCACATCATGTGTCTATAGTAGGAAATAATTATATCCAATAACATGAGAAAATAGAATCCCTATTTTATATTAAGATATTTTAAAATTAATAACTTTTTATGACAATTATAATGGTTCGAATTTGATCGAGTTGAAGAAATCAAAATCCAATATTTGAACCAATTGAAGTTTGACTCATGTTGAGCAAAAATCAATTTTACAACCTAAACAATTAATTTTTTTTTTTAAATTAATTAGTTAGGTCTAATGGGTCGGGTCATTCACTTGAACCAGACTACAATCACTCCTAACATAGATATGATCAGTCATCAATGGTTTGGTCCTATGCTTGGGACACTGACTATTTTGCCACGCTTTGACAAAAAAATTACTAGATTGCCACGCGAACAGTAAAATTTTCCAAAATGCCACGCGTGATAATTCACTACACAGTGTAGCGAATTATGTTTGCAAATAATTCGCTACAGTTCGTAGCGAAATATGCCAACTCAGAATGTCCAGTCAGCAAGAATGCCACGTGTCAAATCGGGAGTATTTCGCTACACTGTGTAGCGAATTATGTTGACCAGGAGTCAGTCATGTCGTCAGTTGCTGGACACGTGTCACAACACCAATAATTCGCTACACTGAGTAGCGAATTTTGTGTCAGATGGCCAGTCATGTCTAGTCATTGTCAAGACACGTGTCAATACCCCCAAAATTCGTTGTACTACCTAGCGAATTACGTGCTTATTTTGCCATGATTCATAGCGAATTAGGGACCGATTAGACAAATAATAGACAGGTGTTAGCTCCCTAGTAATTCGCTAGGGGGCATAGCGAATTATGTTCAATAAAATGGTGCAACCTCTAGTGAAGTTTGTTACTATAAATGACCACACTTCCATTTCAGGAGCGGACTCTGTGTGCGAAAATTTTCCTTTTATATACAACATTACTACTTTTGTGTTGTTTTTGTGAATGTTAGTTTATTTTCTACTTTTGTAAGATGAGTGAGGGTAGGAATGATGTAATCGCCACAGTTTATTATAATGGGAGAAAATATTTTGGACCAAACGGGCAAATTTTTGAAGGCGATGCAAAAATGTGTCACATGAGCCCAACATGCAATCTTCATGAGCTTAAGAAGATAATATACAAGAAGTTGAGATTAGAACGCGGTCAAACTCTTGCTCGATTGACCGCTAGATGTGCCTCTGGTAACCCCGTGCAATGGGTTGGCGTGGAAATTGTTGAAGATGAAGATGTAACGTTAGTAGTAGATGCAAGCACTTCAGAATACGGTGAGTCAAGATTTATTGAATTTTATGCAGAAGTCAACTATGGTGGACAATCAAGCAGTCAACTTTCTCCACCATCCACTGATATCATCGACGTAAACATGGTGGCAGTGGTTAATCCGGAAGATGAGGACGCGTCCCCCGCGCTTGCACCACAAACTCAACAATTGTTTGATGAAACCTTGCCGGTCCACGACATGTACGATCCAGCATGGCGTACTGATAGTTCCGAGGAAGAGATTCATGAAGGTCTTGTTCCGGACAGCGAGTCATCGGATACAGATGTGGATGGTGATTTTGATTGTTCCGTCTACTGCAGTTGGTCAACCAATTCCTTCGCCCGACATTGTTGGAATGCAAGACCCTCCAGTTGCAGGTATATAACCATTAATAACCGTGTTAGTGGTTTATGTAATGTCATATTAACAAATTATATGATTTTGGGATTTTGGATATGTTATTGTGCAGGAAATGATAATGTACCATTTTGGGATGGAATCAGCCATTTCACGAATGTTAATTGGGAATATCCAGATCAAGAATTGGAAGATATGCATGGAGCACAAATACCTAACTGGCAGATGGGCCACGAGCTATATAAGGACCAACTGTTCGTCTCCAAACAAGATGTACAGATGGCAATTAAACAATATTGTATGGAAAATCATCGCACAACAGTCGTAGAGAAAAGTGATACGAAAAGGTTGATAATGGTTTGTCAAAATCATAACGCTGGTTGTCCATGGAGGATGAGAGCATACCAAAAAAAGGGTGGCCTTGATTGGGTTATAGGCATATGGAACAACAAACATACATGTGTCAGTCAGAGTCTGACCCAGGATCACAAGCAGTTGGACTCAAATCTCATTTGTTCATTGATCTTAGGTGCGTACAAGTTAAGGTATCAAATTTTTAAATTACTTGTTTCAGTTAACTAATACATTCTTGTTTGACCACATTCAGAAATGATAAGAGAGGAGCCCAGTGTCAAAATTTCGCTAATCCAAGAAAGGATAGCTACAATCCTTGGATTCCATATATCATATAGGAAGGCATGGAAGGCAAGGCAAAAGGCTATTGTAAAAGTATACGGTGACTGGGATGAGTCCTATGCCTTCCTACCCAGGTGGTTGGATTACATGTTACGTTTTTCACCAGGATCTGCCTATAAGCTTGATTTGCGTGACCATTTCATTGATGGATACCTCATACGGTCAACCTCATTACCAGCGTGGCCTGCGTAATCCTGAAACTTCTCCCGTAGAAAGTGCAGACCCAACAAACCTCCATTCAAATCTCTACCAACTGTGGGCTCAACGCCTAAGAAGTCACGACACAAATCCTTAAAGGGATGTCGTCCGTGGTGCCCGGACACAACCTCACCATCTATGGGCAACCCTAATAAATGATGCACATCCTCCAAGGTGATGGTGACCTCGCCCATAGTCATATGAAAAGTTCGTGTCTCTGGCCGCCATCGCTCGACAAGCGCACACACAAGGTGAAGGTCTGAGACAATATGAGTTCACATCATCTGAGACAATATTATTATCATAATACAATATTCTAAGGTGATTACGTAGTTATTCATAAAAATATACTAACCTCAAGGTTGCGTAAGCGCGCAACATGGTAGAACCCGACTGCATCAGCCATGGCTGAATATCCTAGGGAATGTTGATGCTTCCCGGCAAGTATACCGATCGCACAAGTAATATAGATAGTAAGTAAAGTATCGTCTCCACAGGGATTGGGTCGAATATCAATTAATTGTTCCTTTTAAGAATGGAAGAGTTCAAAGGTTGTGACAAATATTGTCGAATTGTGTGAAATTGAGAACTGAAAATAAAGACTTGTTTTTGTAATTTTTCTGTAATGAAGAATAAAAATAAGAATAAGAATGATTTGATTTGTAAAAATGAGAAAAGCATTGTAGCTAGGACACACTCACCATATGATCCCCACTTCTTACTCTGAATTGATTTACAATATTCAATTATATAATTACTCAGATAAATTATTATCTAGAATTAATTAGTTAAATCTCAATCCCTTGGCAATTTAACCCTTTAACCTCAATTGGAATCCTAATCCCTTAGTAACCCCTCATGAGAATTAAGCAATGAACTCAATAATTTAAGCATCTGCAATTAAATATACATCTATTCCTAGCATGCATAGTAATTGTTATCTTACCCCATTTCAAGATGAAAACCCCAATATTCCTATCTAGGGTTCTAACTCTCAAACTATCCTCAACTATTAGATTGATCAAGTTTAACAAAGAAGATATAAAATACACACAAGGTAAAGATAAAGATAATTATATAAACGAAAAACCATAAATCAATCCATCGTAACAAAGGTTCACATAGGGTTCGTGACCCTAACTACAATAAAGAATAAACTAGCCAAACATAATCATGGCTAAAAATCCAATATTCAATAAAAACATAAAATTAAAGAGAAAGGAGAAGAAGAACTTGATCTGCGGAATCCTCTTGGAGCACCACCGTCGTCTTTCTCAGTAGAATAGGTCCGGATCCCTAATTCTGTCTTGAGGATCCTATTTATAAGTCTCCTTTATTCTTCCAAAAATACCCTTCTGAAAACACGGTACTTCTTTCTCGCAACCTGGCGCCATCCAGCGCGGAGCTACTGCCAAATTCGCGAAAATTCCAAAGGACCGGCGCTGGTTGGCGCCGCTACAAATTACCGCCTTGAGTTCGAAGACTGGCGCAGGTGTGCGCCATTGTGGCGCCACCAGGCGCTGTGACACTGCCATGTTGTAAAAACCGGCGCCACTAGGCGCCATTGTGGCGCCAGTCAGCGCCGTCTGCATAGTCCCGACTTGGTCTCAGAAACCGGCGCCAGTGAGCGCCGGTGTGGCGCCAGTTAGCGCCATAGTGCTGGATTTTGTACTGTGATACACCGTGTGGAGTCGCGTTAAGAGACTTTTTTATAATTTGTAATTTTACTCCTTTTACCTGTATAAACACAACAAATAGGTGAGAAATATTATTGATATAGAAAGAATCAATATAATAAGCAAATATGTATCTAAGTTGCTCTTTTATGACTCAATTCTTATCAATTTTAACACAGAAAATTACACCTGCCAGAGGCATATCAAATGTCAAGGTGATTATGGGTCGCAGCATGGCGCACATTAATCACACGATCATTGACATTCGGATCGTCACAGGTGTTCCACACATGTGTCGAAATATGTTTGTCCTGCAAAGTCAGGAGAGTACGAAACTCCGGCCCAGGGTCAATCACGCTGCGTGGAGACCCAGGACGAGCTGCGTCATCATGCTCCATAGATCTATTTAAAAGCATAAAATAAGCATATTAGCGATAATTTAAACTGACAGAATGCAAAATTATATAATTGCACAATTATAATGCACAACAATGAAATGGGGTACAACTATTTATTTATGACTTACATAAATGTACTAATTACGTACACTAATAACTTAAATTATTAACCCAAATTATAATCAAAAACTAAAAATACATTAATAAAACCCTAAATAAATACAAAAAAAACAATTGAATAGTTTACAACTAATTTAAGTTTATGCTTTAAATAAATTAACAAATTTCTAACCTAACGTTTCAAAAATCAACACTAACTAATATTAAAAAATTATTAAAGCCTAATCAAAAAAACAAAATAAATTAGACCTAATCATTTATGCGTGAAATTTATTAAAACACTTACTAATTAAAACACTTACTTAATTAACCCTGAATAATATTAGAAATATTATTGACCATAAATAAAAAAAAAATTATAACATATCATCTAACATTAGAGCATGAATTAAAATTAATACATACCCTAACCTAATGTTTCAAATATCAACATTAAATAATCTAACACATTAAATAGTGCATAAAATAATAATATAAATAAATTATTAAAGCAACATTTCCCTAGATAAAAGAAATTAAGATTATAGGGAAATATTTAAGAGCATAAATAAAAAACTAAACTAACATAACATCTAATAAAAGAGCATGAATTATAAATAATACTTTAACTAACCTAATGTTTCAAATATTTACATTAACTAACCTAATGTTTCAAAAATCTACACTAACTAACATTAAACATTAAATAATGCATTAAATAATAAATTAAATAAAATATTGAAACCACAAAAACTAAAGAAAAAAAAACTAACCTTTAGAGAGAGAGAAGACACTTAGAGATAGAAGGAGTGAGGTAGAGAGTGGGAGGAGAGGCGGGGAGGGGGGGACAAAGGGCTTTTATAGAATTTTTTTGCACCAAGTTTGCTACCCTGTGTAGCGAACTTGTGCATGTCTGACACGTGTCCATCATGATGTTGTGCAGCAGGTTACCGTTAGGAGTAATTCGCTACACAGTGTAGCGAATTACTCCAGATTTGACACGTGGCATTCTTGCTGACTAGGCATTCTGAGTTGGCATATTTCGCTACGCACTGTAGCGAATTAGTTCCAAACATAATTCGCTACACTGTGTAGCGAATTATCACGTGAGACATTTTGGGAAATTTTACTGTTCGCGGGGCAGTCTGGTAATTTTTTTGTCAAAGCGTGACAAAATGGTCAGTGTCCCCCTATGCTTCTTAAATCCCTCTTCATTCTTAAAGATTATACCACATATTCATTAAAGTGGTAGCTTTTGTGTGAAGGATTTGTTTACAATTTTTTTTTTTAAATTTTTTTTGCAAATTACATTATATACATTCGGAAATACATAGTATAACCGAGTGTACTTCTGGGAGTACATAACATAGTTTGTAAATAAAAATTTTGTAAATATAATCCTATATATATATAATATATGAGGTAGGATCTTTTGACACCAGTGTCAAATTTGAAGTTTGACACCTTATCTGATAGTCGTTAGATCAAAAAAGATCAATGACATCACATGCTTACAAATCAGAGTCGTTGATTTTTTTTTTATCTAACGGCTATCAGACACCGGTGTCAAATTTCAAATTTGACACCGGTGTCAAAGAATCCTACCTATATATATATATATATATATATATATATATATATATATATATATATATATATATATAAGCTTCTTCCAAAGCATATAACTTTCTGAATGTAGGTGATAATATTGAGCTTTTCTATGAGTATAACATGGGTTACTTCAGTGTCGTAGCACCTGGTACTCGAACATTGAACCCTGTAGCCCATCCCTACATGGGTGGTGAACTCGCACCTATTCTAAAAAAGTTGAGTCATTTCGAATTGTTTGTTAACACGAGCACAGTCATCCTGTATATTATATATTATAATATTAGATTACCTAATTGAGGTATTCAACTCCAGGGTTGAATCGGAAAAAAAAACTTTATTGGTTCTACCTCCTTGTTTTATATATATATATCAGGATATTTTTACATCAAATATAAACCGTTGATTTTTGTAAATCTAACTATGATAATTTATTGAGAAATAATAATTAATTAATGAAATGTAGCCCAATAAATTATAATCGTCTGATGCACGAAAATTAACGGTTCAGATTTGGTGTAAGACATGTTATTCTTACACTGGTATAAGTTGAGCGTATATATTATATGATCGGATCGGTTCGATTCGGTTCATAGTGTGTAATAAAAATTTACCGTTGCTTCCCTCCAACCAAAACGTTTCTACCCGCCGGATTTTTGAGCAGTATTGAACCGAACCGGTTCTTTCCCTTCGTGAACCAGTCGCCGGTTGTGTCTGCTCGCTGAACCGGTCACCGGTCGTATCTGTTCGTCGGAACAGTCACCGGTCGCACCCGTTCGCCGCCATCAGACACGGCGGTTCGCCGCCGGCGACTGTTCATCGTGACCGGTCAGTGTCTATAAATAGACACTGACACCTTCAGAAATCTATCCAGTTTTTTCTGCACTTAAACTCTGCCGGAATTTTTCTTCTTCCGGTTTTGCATACTATTGTTCATCCTCCGGTGTGACTTCCTCTGGCATATTGTTGTGTTCGTTTGGGCTGTTGATTGGTAGTGCCACCATTCTTCAGACGAAATCCGTTCTATCCTGGGAGACAAGTGTCCATCAACCTTAGGCATCAGTGAGGGGGCAAATTGTCTTAAGGAGACACGTTCTGTGGGCTCGGATTTAATTCCTCTGATACTGCATATATTAATCCTTTCATTCTGTCTGTTTTATCATTCTGCCACTGACAAGTAAGTCTGTTCTTTAATCTAATATTTATAATTGCACAGTGATAATTCTGATCATCTTCCTCCTCTGCTTCTATACATGGGTTCAATGCTTTTAGTGATATAATATCACCCATTGTCTTCACTAACATGGTTTGGATTGGATCAGTTTTGGAAGCAAAAACTGAAAATCAGTCCAATCCAATTGAACTTTTTGATTTTTTTTTTGATTTTCAGTTAATTTGATTATTGGTTTTTCGATTTGGTCACCGCGGTTTGAATCAGTTTGGATCGGTTGATGAACATCCCTAATTTAAAATGACAATTTTTAAGTACGAAGATTGCCATAAAAAAAACCACTGAGTAAATAACTTGTGTGATATATATATCATTTTTTATTTAAATTCAAATAATCGTAAAAACTCTGTAGTTTAGGATGAAATCAACCTTCAATAACAAAGGTTTGATTAAATGAAGTTGGTGCTCTCCCTCGTTTGGTTACTTGACATGAACAAACTTCCTAATCAGAGACAGATTGAGTTTGTTGTAAGCCTACAAATATTTTTGGAAAATAAAAAAAAAATTACTATGCATTTTTGTTAAAAATGCAAACAACTTTGAGATATACAATAAGAAAATACAGTTCATAAGTAAATAATAAATGAAAAGTATAATTATAGATATAATTGCTAATAAACTATGAGAATTATAAAGTATTATGAGGTTACATCCTAATGAAATGAAAGCATATAATTTCATTCAAATATTTGAAAATAAAATTATAAAGTCACATACCATTTGAGATTTTCAGCAGTGCAACTCTTTTGTTTGGGTTAAACGTTGTTGCTGAATTAGTCAATGGTGTCGACACATGTATTGTTTCTACAGAAATGAGAATTTTTAAGTTTAATTGAAAATAAGAATGTAAAAATTTAATCATAAAAATAAATTCGTACTACAAATAGATCTTGTATAGCAGGTGTAAGATTGAAGTTTGTAACGGTCTTCTTCGTTTTTCTCTGTTGAGTTGAAGCACTCTCGTACTAACTTCGAAGTTGATTTTCCTATAACCCTACAAATATTGTTACAAATTTAAAATAAAATAATATTTATTTATTTTTAATTGTTAATAAGTTTGATAAAATAATAATAAAAATAAAAATATTTAAATTGAAGAAGTTAAAATTAATAATCTTAATCTTGTAAATTAGCTGCAAGAACAAATGACGTGTCTCATCTTGCTTTTTTGGTCAAAGGAGTAGTATATATATCAAGGATTTTTAAATAATTTTATTCAGTTTGAGACTTTGAGTAATGATTCAAAAATACCCCACCGTTACTTCAGTCTCTCCATTCCTTCGTTTTGCCTTGTAAATAGCCACCATAACCTCAAGTCCTCAACATTAGGGGTGAAAGTGGGTTGGGCTAGGCCAAGCTTTACCCTGAAAAGCCTAAGCCTACGTCAAAGAATTTCAATTTGGCCTAGCCCAAGCCTAAGCCTACGTCAAAGAATTTCAATTTGGCCTAGCCCAAGCCTAGTAGAGTCTAACTGTTAGCCTGGCTTGACCCGTTTATAAAATAACAAATGGTCTGGTCCAGCCCGTTAGCCTGTTAATTTTTAACTTTCAAGCAG